>NC_039364.1:134517099-134817099 GCF_003573695.1 Papaver somniferum
CAAATCAAGTTAGGTTTAGGTTTTTTCTTATAAAACGAGTTTTGTTTCTTGTAAAACAATTAAACACAAAAAAGGAATTTTTCCATAAATAAAACTTTTAAATAAATTATTTATCAAGTTAAAAACTTGCAAAAAATAATTTCAAGTAGACCCGGACTTGGTGCTTGGTACACGCGCATGGGCATGGGTCGAAACATGTATTTTTCGCCCCACCCGCTCCACCCACATTGTTTTACAACATATCCATGAGAACATGGTAATATAGTGGAGCACCTCTTTAGTTTTCCACAATGTGGGACTAAAGGTTCCATTTCATTCACTCAAAAATGAGTGAGTATCCTTAGACCCTTAGGTCATGAGATCAAACCACACCAAGACCAAAAAATCATTTATTAAATAACTCATTTTCTCTAACAATCCCCCACATGAATGAAATATCGGTAAAAAACGAAAAATCAGAGTACGAAAAATACCATTTAGGCAAAGGTGTCCATGAGGTCTTGAACCTTGCTTAGAGAGAATTTACCGGAACTACTAGCTAGACAGTGAACTATGTCTTGAACTGCTAGCGTTTGGTGTAATTCTAATAACATCCATGCATGATATCCTCCAAGTGTTGCTAAGTTTGTGCCGTTTTTTCCATTTTGGCCCTGGACATGTCCTATTTCTCAAAATGCTTTAGAGAATCGGCTCCATTCTCATTGGAAGCGACCCACTTCCTCATTCAGATAGGTGAGTTCCATCAAGAGTGTTTACTGCTACACCCCACTTCAATCTTAAATTGAAACTATAGAACTCATTAAGACTTAATTAAAAGTCATCCTCCACATGCAGTCACACTATCACATCAACACCATAGGGAAGGGACAGAGAATGAAATTCTCTGATAGTGTTTACCTTTACCCACCATAAATTAGTTGTCTCATTCGAAACCTTGT
This sequence comes from Papaver somniferum, assembly GCF_003573695.1. Lineage (NCBI taxonomy): Eukaryota > Viridiplantae > Streptophyta > Magnoliopsida > Ranunculales > Papaveraceae > Papaver > Papaver somniferum. The sequence continues at coordinate 134,518,038 of NC_039364.1, forward strand.
TATTGGAATCTCCAGTCAGCAAGGTTGAGTATCCTTCATGGAAAGTTTAATTATTTGAGCCTAAGCCCCATCCCCTTCGATGCTTTACTAACTATCTCCTTGGGAAAACCTTTCGTCAAAGGGTCCGCAATATTCTCCTTGGACCTTGTCCAATCTATGGAAATAACGCCTGTGTAGATTAGTAATTTCAAAGAATCATGTCTTCTACGCATATGTATAGACTTTCCATTGGAGAAGCTATTCTTAGCTCTACCTATTGCAGATTTGCTGTCACAATGTATAGATATAGCTAGCACAGGCCTATGCCAGAGAGGAATATCTTCTAAAAAGTCTCTTAGCCATTCGGCCTCCTCTCCTGCTTTATCTAACGCAATAAACTCCGACTCCATAGTCGAGCGAGATATACATGTCTGTTTGGAACTCTTCCAAGATACAGACGCACCTGCTAGAGTGAATACATATCCACTCGTAGACTTAGACTCCTCTGAGTCTTCTATCCAGTTCGCATCGCAAAATCCCTCAAGGAAGGCCGGATACCCTTCGTAATTCAAACAAAAGGTCATTGTGTACTTCAAGTACTTTAGCACTCTATTAAGTGCATCCCAATGTTTCTGCCCTGGATTACAAGTATACCTGCTTAACCTACTCACAGCATAAGCAATGTCTGGTCTCGTACAATTCATCAAATACATCATACTTCCTATGACTCTTGAGTATTCAAGTTGGTTAACACCTACACCCTTATTCTTCATGAGTTTGCAAGAAGAATCATATGGAGTGCAGACAGGTTTACAGTCAAACTGATTATATTTCTTAAGTATGGATTCAACATAATGAGACTGACTCAGACTCACACACATGTAAGCAGAAGAATCATTCAATTTCACTTCAGGACATGTTACATTAAGTTTGTAAAGACCCCCGGTATTATAACCCTTACCCACATAACCATTGCCCTTAGTTACTATAAGTTTTCCAGACTCAATTGAAACTTTAAAACCCTTATCATCTAAAACAGAACAAGAAACAAGATTTTTGCAGATGTCTGGAACATGAAGAACTCCATTCAATGTGAGAGTCTTGCTAGATGTGAGCTTCAGACTGACCTTTCCTTTTCCTGCAACCTCTGATGCAGATGAGTTACCCATAATGTGTTAAGATTGTTGGAGTCTTGCAACAATAGAAGAAACGTCAGATGTATCAAAAAATAAATATAAAGAACCGTATCAAACAACTCTACCACGAACAAATTGATGAGGGAAGAATCACAGGTTCAACAAGTTGTCCTTAACACATCAGTTCGCGGGTATACTCTAAAGTAATGCTAAACCCCAACGTGCGAAGATGTGTCCAGGATAAGACTGCCCGATATAACTTGTATTAGCACAATACAAGTTACCCACTCTTAAACTCAGCAACGGGGATGGAAGTAAAACGCCGCACGAAAATTAAAGCAAGAAGATGAAGAAAAGACCTAGAGATGGTCGCTGCTTGTGTGTTTTGAAAAGATATTTTCGAGTTGTATTTGTAGGAAAATTAACTTGCAAATCAAGTTAGGTTTAGGTTTTTTCTTATAAAACGAGTTTTGTTTCTTGTAAAACAATTAAACACAAAAAAGGAATTTTTCCATAAATAAAACTCTTAAATAAATTATTTATCAAGTTAAGAACTTGCAAAAAATAATTTCAAGTAGACACGGACTTGGTGCTTGGTACACGCGCATGGGCATGGGTCGAAACATGGGTCGGGATGGAAGTAAAACGCCGCACGAAAATAAAAGAAAGAAGATGAAGAAAAGACCTAGAGATGGTCGCTGCTTGTGTGTTTTGAAAAGAGATTTTCGAGTTGTATTTATAGGAAAATCAACTTGCAAATCAAGTTAGGTTTAGGTTTTTTATTATAAAACGAGTTTTGTTTCTTGTAAAACAATTAAACACAAAAAAGGAATTTTTCCATAAATAAAACTTTTAAATAAATTATTTATCAAGTTAAAAACTTGCAAAAAATAATTTCAAGTAGACACGGACTTGGTGCTTGGTACACGCGCATGGGCATGGGTCGAAACATGGGTCGGGATGGAAGTAAAACGCCGCACGAAAAGAAAAGCAAGAAGATGAAGAAAAGACCCAGAGATGGTCGCTGCTTGTGTGTTTTGAAAAGAGATTTTCGAGTTGTATTTATAGGAAAATTAACTTGAAAATCAAGTTAGGTTTAGGTTTTTTCTTATAAAACGATTTTTGTTTCTTGTAAAACAATTAAACACACAGAAAAGGAATTTTTCCATAAATAAAACTCTTAAATAAATTATTTATCAAGTTAAAAACTTGCAAAAAATAATTTCAAGTAGACACGGACTTGGTGCTTGGTACACGTGCATGGACATGGGTCGAAACATGGGTCGGGATGGAAGTAAAACGCCGCACGAAAATAAAAGCAAGAAGATGAAGAAAAGACCTAGAGATGGTCGCTGCTTGTGTGTTTTGAAAAGAGATTTTCGAGTTGTATTTATAGGAAAATTAACTTGCAAATCAAGTTAGGTTTAGGTTTTTTCTTATAAAACGATTTTTGTTTCTTGTAAAACAATTAAACACAGAAAATGAATTTTTCCATAAATAAAACTCTTAAATAAATTATTTATCAAGTTAAAAACTTGCAAAAAATAATTTCAAGTAGACACGGACTTGGTGCTTGGTACACGCGCATGGGCATGGGTCGAAACATGGGTCGGGATGGAAGTAAAACGCCGCACGAAAATAAAAGCAAGAAGATGAAGAAAAGACCTAGAGATGGTCGTTGCTTGTGTGTTTTGAAAAGAGATTTTCGAGTTGTATTTGTAGGAAAATTAACTTGCAAATCAAGTTAGGTTTAGGTTTTTTCTTATAAAACGAGTTTTGTTTCTTGTAAAACAATTAAACACAAAAAAGGAATTTTTCCATAAATAAAAATCTTAAATAAATTATTTATCAAGTTAAAAACTTGCAAAAAATAATTTCAAGTAGACACGGACTTGGTGCTTGGTACACGCGCATGGGCATGGGTCGAAACATGTATTTTTCGCGGGGAGAATCACAGGTTCAACAAGTTGTCCTTAACACATTAGTTCGCGGGTATACTCTAAAGTAATGCTAAACCCCAACGTGCGAAGATGTGTCAAGGATAAGACTTCCCGATATAACTTGTATTAGCACAATACAAGTTACCCACTCTTAAACTCAGCAACGGGGATGGAAGTAAACCGCCGCACGAAAATAAAAGCAAGAAGATGAAGAAAAGTAGACCTAGAGATGGTCGCTGCTTGTGTGTTTTGAAAAGAGATTATAGGAAAATTTACTTGCAAATCAAGTTAGGTTTAGGTTTTTTCTTATAAAACGAGTTTTGTTTCTTGTAAAACAATTAAACACAAAAAAGGAATTTTTTCCATAAATAAAAGTCTTAAATAAATTATTTGTCAAGTTAAAAACTTGCATAAAATAATTTCAAGTAGACACGGACTTGGTGCTTGGTACACGCGCATGGGCAAGGGTCGAAACATGTATTTTTTGCGGGCAGAATCTAAGGTTCAACAAGTAGTCCTTAACACATTAGTTCGCGGGTATACTCTAAAGTAATGCTAAACCCCAACGTGCGAAGATGTGTCCAGGATAAGACTGCCCGATATAACTTGTATTAACACAATACAAGTTACCCACTCTTAAACTCAGCAACGGGGATGGAAGTAAAACGCCGCACGAAAATAAAAGCAAGAAGATGAAGAAAAGTAGACCTAGAGATGGTCGCTGCTTGTGTGTTTTGAAAAGAGATTTTCGAGTTGTATTTATAGGAAAATTAACTTGCAAATCAAGTTAGGTTTAGGTTTTTTCTTATAAAACGAGTTTTGTTTCTTGTAAAACAATTAAACACAAAAAATGAATTTTTTCCATAAATAAAACTCTTAAATAAATTATTTATCAAGTTAAAAATTTGCAAAAAATAATTTCAAGTAGACACGGACTTGGTGCTTGGTACACGCGCATGGGCATGGGTCGAAACATGTATTTTTCGAGTTGTATTTATAGGAAAATTAGCTTGCAAATCAAGTTAGGTTTAAGTTTTTTCTTATAAAACGAGTTTTGTTTCTTGTAAAACAATTAAACAATAAAAAAAGAATTTTTTCCGTAAATAAAACTCTTAAATAAATTATTTATCAAGTTAAAAACTTGCAAAAAATAATTTCAAGTAGACACGGACTTGGTGCTTGGTACACGCGCATGGGCATGGGTCGAAACATGTATTTTTCGAGTTGTGTGTTTTGAAAAGAGATTTTCGAGTTGTATTTATAGGAAAATTAACTTGCAAATCAAGTTAGGTTTAGGTTTTTTCTTATAAAACGAGTTTTGTTTCTTGTAAAACAATTAAACACAAAAAAGGAATTTTTCCATAAATAAAACTCTTAAATAAATTATTTATCAAGTCAAAAACTTGCAAAAAATAATTTCAAGTAGACACGGACTTGGTGCTTGGTACACGCGCATGGGCATGGGTCGAAACATGTATTTTGAAAAGAGATTTTCGAGTTGTATTTATAGGAAAATTAACTTGAAAATCAAGTTGGGTTTAGGTTTCTTCTTACAAAACGAGTTTTGTTTCTTGTAAAACAATGAAACACAAAAAAGGAATTTTTCCATAAATAAAACTCTTAAATAAATTATTTATCAAGTTAAAAACTTGCAAAAAATAATTTCAAGTAGACACGGACTTGGTGCTTGGTACACGCGCATGGGCATGGGTCGAAACATGTATTTTGAAAAGAGATTTTAGAGTTGTATTTATAGGAAAATTAACTTGCAAATCAAGTTAGGTTTAGGTTTTTTCTTATAAAACGAGTTTTGTTTCTTGTAAAACAATTAAACACAAAAAAGGAATTTTTCCATAAATAAAACTCTTAAATAAATTATTTATCAAGTTAAAAACTTGCAAAAATAATTTCAAGTAGACACGGACTTGGTGCTTGGTACACGCGCATGGGCATGGGTCGAAACATGGGCCGGGATGGAAGTAAAACACCACACGGAAATAAAAGCAAGAAGATGAAGAAAAGACCTAGAGATGGTCGCTGCTTGTGTGTTTTGAAAAGAGATTTTCGAGTTGTATTTATAGGAAAATTAACTTGCAAATCAAGTTAGGTTTAGGTTTTTTCTTATAAAACGAGTTTTGTTTCTTGTAAAACAATTAAACACAAAAAAGGAATTTTTTCCATAAATAAAACTCTGAATAAATTATTTATTAAGCTAAAAACTTGCAAAAAATAATTTCAAGTAGACACGGACTTGGTGCTTGGTACACGCGCATGGGCATGGGTCGAAACATGTGTCCAGGATAAGACTGCTCGATATAACTTGTATTAGCACAATAGAAGTTACCCACTCTTAAACTCAGCAACGGGGATGGAAGTAAGAAAATAAAAGCAAGAAGATGAAGAAAAGTAGACCTAGAGATGGTCGCTGCTTGTGTGTTTTGAAAAGAGATTTTCGAGTTGTATTTATAGGAAAATTAACTTGCAAATCAAGTTAGGTTTAGGTTTTTTCTTATAAAACGAGTTTTGTTTCTTGTAAAACAATTAAACACAAAAAAGGAATTTTTCCATAAATAAAACTCTTAAATAAATTATTTATCAAGTTAAAAACTTGCAAAAAATAATTTCAAGTAGACACGGACTTGGTGCTTGGTACACGCGCATGGGCATGGGTCGGAACATGGGTCGGGATGGAAGTAAAACGCCGCACGAAAATAAAAGCAAGAAGATGAAGAAAAGACCTAGAGATGGTCGCTGCTTGTGTGTTTTGAAAAGAGATTTTCGAGTTGTATTTATAGGAAAATTAACTTGCAAATCAAGTTAGGTTTAGGTTTTTTCTTATAAAACGAGTTTTGTTTCTTGTAAAACAATTAAACACAAAAGAGGAATTTTTCCATAAATAAAACTCTTAAATAAATTATTTATCAAGTTAAAAACTTGCAAAAAATAATTTCAAGTAGACACGGACTTGGTGCTTGGTACACGCGCATGGGCATGGGTCGAAACATGGGTCGGGATTGAAGTAAAACGCCGCACGAAAATAAAATCAAGAAGATGAAGAAAAGACCTAGAGATGATCGTTGCTTGTGTGTTTTGAAAAGAGATTTTCGAGTTTTATTTATAGGAAAATTAACTTGCAAATCAAGATAGGTTTAGGTTTTTTCTTATAAAACGAGTTTTGTTTCTTGTAAAACAATTAAACACAAAAAAGGAATTTTTCCATAAATAAAACTCTTAAATAAATTATTTATCAAGTTAAAAACTTGCAAAAAATAATTTCAAGTAGACACAGACTTGGTGCTTGGTACACGCGCATGGGCATGGGTCGAAACATGTATTTTTAAAAAGAGATTTTCGAGTTGTATTTATAGGAAAATTAACTTGCAAATCAAGTTAGATTTAGGTTTTTTCTTATAAAACGAGTTTTGTTTCTTGTAAAACAATTAAACACAAAAAAGGAATTTTTCCATAAATAAAACTCTTAAATAAATTATTTATCAAGTTAAGAACTTTCAAAAAATAATTTCAAGTAGACACAGACTTGGTGCTTGGTACACGCGCTTGGGCATGGGTCGAAACATGGGTCGGGATGGAAGTAAAACGCCGCACGAAAATAAAAGCAAGAAGATGAAGAAAAGACCTAGAGATGGTCGCTGCTTGTGTGTTTTGAAAAGAGATTTTCGAGTTGTATTTATAGGAAAATTAACTTGCAAATCAAGTTAGGTTTAGGTTTTTTCTTATAAAACGAGTTTTGTTTCTTGTAAAACAATTAAACACAAAAAAGGAATTTTTCCATAAATAAAACTCTTAAATAAATTATTTATCAAGTTAAAAACTTGCAAAAAATAATTTCAAGTAGACACGGACTTGGTGCTTGGTACACGCGCATGGGCATGGGTCGAAACATGTATTTTTCGCCCCACCCGCTCCACCCACATTGTGTTACAACATATCCATGAGAACATGGTAATATAGTGGAGCACCTCTTTAGTTTTCCGCAATGTGGGACTAAAGGTTCCATTTCATTCACTCAAAAATGAGTGAGTATCCTTAGCCCCTTAGGTCATGAGATCAAACCACACCAAGACCAAAAAATCATTTATTAAATAACTCATTTATCCAACAACCCCCCACATGAATGAAATCTCGGTAAAAAACGAAAAATCAGAGTACGGAAAAAACCATTTAGGCAAAGGTGTCCATGAGGTCTTGAACCTTGCTTAGAGAGAAGTTACCGGAACTACTATCTAGACAGTGAACTATGTCTTGAACTGCTAGCGTTTGGTGTAATTCTAATAACATACATGCATGATATCCTCCAAGTGTTGCTAAGTTTGTGCCGTTTTGTCCATTTTGGCCATGGACATATCCTGTTTCTCAAAATGCTTTAGAGAATCGGCTCCATTCTCATTGGAAGCGACCCACTTCCTCATTCAGATAGGTGAGTTCCATCAAGAGTGTTTACTGCTACACCCCACTTCAATCTTAAATTGAAACTATAGAACTCATTAAGACTTAATTAAAAGTCATCCTCCACATGCAGTCACACTATCACGTCAATACCATAGGGAAGGGACAGAGAATGAAATTCTCTGATAGTGTTTACCTTTACCCACCATAAATTAGTTGTTTCATTCGAAACCTTGTTATTGGAATCTCCAGTCAGCAAGGTTGAGTACCCTTCATGGCAAGTTTAATTATTTGAGCCTAAGCCCCATCCCCTTCGATGCTTTACTAACTATCTCCTTGGGCAAACCTTTCGTCAAAGGGTCCGCGATATTCTCCTTGGACTTGTCCAATCTATGGAAATAACTCCTGTGGAGATTAGTAATTTTAAAGAATCATGTCTTCTACGCATATGTATAGACTTTCCATTGTAGAAGCTATTCTTAGCTCTACCTATTGCATATTTGTTGTCACAATGTATAGATATAGCTAGCACATGCCTATGCCATAGAGGAATATCTTCTAAAAAGTTTCTTAGCCATTCGGCCTCCTCTCCTGCTTTATCTAACGCAATAAACTCCGACTCCGTAGTTGATCGAGCTGTACATGTCTGTTTGGAACTCTTCCAAGATACAGATGCACCTGCTAGAGTGAATACATATCCACTCGTAGACTTAGACTCCTCTGAATCTGCTATCCATTTCGCATCGCAAAATCCCTCAAGGACGGCCGGATACCCTTCGTAATTAAAACAAAAGGTCATTGTGTACTTCAAGTACTTTAGCACTCTATTAAGTGCATCCCAATGTTTATGCCCTGGATTACAAGTATACCTGCGTAACCTACTCAGAGAATAAGCAATGTCTGGTCTCGTATAATTCATCAAATAAATCAGACTTCCTATGACTCTCGAGTATTCAAGTTGGTTAACACCTACACCCTTATTGCATTCATCAATTCATCATGTGGAACAAGTAGATAATCCAGTTCATGATGGCTTAGATAAACAACATCTTGGATTTCCATCTCTTGAAATCCTTCCCATTAAACTTCTGTGGTGTTTCAACGTCGTTCTTTCCCATTGTTACAAGGAATAATAATGTGTTAAGATTGTTGGTGTCTTGCAACAATAGAAGAAACGTCAGATGTATCAAACAATAAATATAAAGAACCGTATCAAACAACTCTACCACGAACAAATTGATGAGGGCAGAATCACAGGTTCAACAAGCTGTCCTTAACACATTAGTTCGCGGGTATACTCTAAAGTAATGCTAAACCCCAACGTGCGAAGATGTGTCCAGGATAAGACTGCCCGATATAACTTGTATTAGCACAATACAAGTTACCCACTCTTAAACTCAGCAACGGGGATGGAAGTAAAACGCCGCACGAAAATAAAAGCAAGAAGATGAAGAAAAGACCTAGAGATGGTCGCTGCTTGTGTGTTTTGAAAAGAGATTTTCGAGTTGTATTTATAGGAAAATTAACTTGCAAATCAAGTTAGGTTTAGGTTTTTTCTTATAAAACGAGTTTTGTTTCTTGTAAAACAATTAAACACAAAAAAGGAATTTTTCTATAAATATAACTCTTAAATAAATTATTTATCAAGTTAAAAACTTGCAAAAAATAATTTCAAGTAGACACGGACTTGGTGCTTGGTACACGCGCATGGGCATGGGTCGAAACATGTATTTTTGAAAAGAGATTTTCGAGTTGTATTTATAGGAAAATTAACTTGCAAATCAAGTTAGGTTTAGGTTTTTCTTATAAAATGAGTTTTGTTTCTTGTAAAACAATTAAACACAAAAAAGGAATTTTTCCATAAATAAAACTCTTAAATAAATTATTTATCAAGTTAAAAACTTGCAAAAAATAATTTCAAGTAGACACGGACTTGGTGCTTGGTACACGCGCATGGGCATGGGTCGAAACATGTATTTTGAAAAGAGATTTTCGAGTTGTATTTATAGGAAAATTAACTTGAAAATCAAGTTAGGTTTAGGTTTTTTCTTATAAAACGAGTTTTGTTTCTTGTAAAACAATTAAACACAAAAAAGGAATTTTTCCATAAATAAAACTCTTAAATAAATTATTTATCAAGTTAAAAACTTGCAAAAAATAATTTCAAGCAGACACGGACTTGGTGCTTGGTACACGCGCATGGGCATGGGTCGAAACATGTGTCCAGGATAAGACTGCCCGATATAACTTGTATTAGCACAATACAAGTTACCCACTCTTAAACTCAGCAACGGGGATGGAAGTAAGAAAATAAAAGCAAAAAGATGAAGAAAAGTAAACCTAGAGATGGTCGCTGCTTGTGTGTTTTGAAAAGAGATTTTCGAGTTGTATTTATAGGAAAATTAACTTGCAAATCAAGTTAGGTTTAGGTTTTTTCTTATAAAACGAGTTTTGTTTCTTGTAAAACAATTAAACACAAAAAAGGAATTTTTTCCATAAATAAAACTCTGAATAAATTATTTATTAAGTTAAAAACTTGCAAAAAATAATTTCAAGTAGACACGGACTTGGTGCTTGGTACACGCGCATGGGCATGGGTCGAAACATGTGTCCAGGATAAGACTGCCCGATATAAGTTGTATTAGCACAATACAAGTTACCCACTCTTAAACTCAGCAACGGGGATGGAAGTAAGAAAATAAAAGCAAGAAGATGAAGAAAAGTAGACCTAGAGATGGTCGCTGCTTGTGTGTTTTGAAAAGAGATTTTCGAGTTGTATTTATAGGAAAATTAACTTGCAAATCAAGTTAGGTTTAGGTTTTTTCTTATAAAACGAGTTTTGTTTCTTGTAAAACAATTAAACACAAAAAAGGAATTTTTCCATAAATAAAACTCTTAAATAAATTATTTATCAAGTTAAAAACTTGCAAAAAATAATTTCAAGTAGACACGGACTTGGTGCTTGGTACACGCGCATGGCACGGGTCGAAACATGTGTCCAGGATAAGACTGCCCGATATAACTTGTATCAGCACAATACAAGTTACCCACTCTTAAAATCAGCAACGGGGATGGAAGTAAAACGCCGCACGAAAATAAAAGCAAGAAGATGAAGAAAAATAGACCTAGAGATGGTCGCTGCTTGTGTGTTTTGAAAAGAGATTTTCGAGTTGTATTTATAGGAAAATTAACTTGCAAATCAAGTTAGGTTTAGGTTTTTTCTTATAAAACGAGTTTTGTTTCTTGTAAAACAATTAAACACAAAAAAGGAATTTTTTCCATAAATAAAACTCTTAAATAAATTATTTATCAAGTTAACAACTTGCAAAAAATAATTTCAAGTAGACACGGACTTGGTGCTTAGTACACACGCATGGGCATGGGTCGAAACATGTGTCCAGGATAAGACTGCCCGATATAACTTGTATTAGCACAATACAAGTTACCAACTCTTAAACTCAGCAACGGGGATGGAAGTAAAACGCCGCACGAAAATAAAAGCAAGAAAATGAGGAAAAGTAGACCTAGAGATGGTCGCTGCTTGTGTGTTTTGAAAAGAGATTTTCGAGTTGTATTTATAGGAAAATTAACTTGCAAATCAAGTTAGGTTTAGGTTTTTTCTTATAAAACGAGTTTTGTTTCTTGTAAAACAATTAAACACAAAAAAGGAATTTTTTCCATAAATAAAACTCTGAATAAATTATTTATTAAGCTAAAAACTTGCAAAAAATAATTTCAAGTAGACACGGACTTGGTGCTTGGTACACGCGCATGGGCATGGGTCGAAACATGTGTCCAGGATAAGACTGCTCGATATAACTTGTATTAGCACAATAGAAGTTACCCACTCTTAAACTCAGCAACGGGGATGGAAGTAAGAAAATAAAAGCAAGAAGATGAAGAAAAGTAGACCTAGAGATGGTCGCTGCTTGTGTGTTTTGAAAAGAGATTTTCGAGTTGTATTTATAGGAAAATTAACTTGCAAATCAAGTTAGGTTTAGGTTTTTTCTTATAAAACGAGTTTTGTTTCTTGTAAAACAATTAAACACAAAAAAGGAATTTTTTGCATAAATAAAACTCTTAAATAAATTATTTATCAAGTTAAAAACTTGCAAAAAATAATTTCAAGTAGACACGGACTTGGTGCTTGGTACACGCGCATGGGCATGGGTCGAAACATGTATTTTTCGAGTTGTGTGTTTTGAAAAGAGATTTTCGAGTTGTATTTATAGGAATATTAACTTGCAAATCAAGTTAGGTTTAGGTTTTTTCTTATAAAACGAGTTTTGTTTCTTGTAAAACAATTAAACACAAAAAAGATTTTTTTCCATAAATAAAACTCTTAAATAAATAATTTATCAAGTTAAAAACTTGCAAAAAATAATTTCAAGTAGACACGGACTTGGTGCTTGGTACACGCGCATGGGCATGGGTCGAAACATGTATTTTTCGAGTTGTGTGTTTTGGAAAGAGATTTTCGAGTTGTATTTATAGAAAAATTAACTTGCAAATCAAGTTAGGTTTAGGTTTTTTCTTATAAAACGAGTTTTGTTTCTTGTAAAACAATTAAACACAAAAAAGATTTTTTTCCATAAATAAAACTCTTAAATAAATAATTTATCAAGTTAAAAACTTGCAAAAAATAATTTCAAGTAGACACGGACTTGGTGCTTGGTACACGCACATGGGCAAGGGTCGAAACATGTCTACTTGAGATGGTCGCTGCTTGTGTGTTTTGAAAATAGATTTTCGAGTTGTATTTATAGGAAAATTAACTTGCAAATCAAGTTAGGTTTAAGTTTTTTCTTATAAAACGAGTTTTGTTTCTTGTAAAACAATTAAACACAAAAAAGGAATTTTTTCCATAAATAAAACTCTTAAATAAATTATTTATCAAGTTAAAAACTTGCAAAAAATAATTTCAAGTAGACACGGACTTGGTGCTTGGTACACGCGCATGGGCATGGATCGAAACATGTATTTTTCGAGTTGTGTGTTTTGAAAAGAGATTTTCGAGTTGTATTTATAGGAAAATTAACTTGCAAATCAAGTTAGGTTATAGGTTTTTTCTTATAAAACGAGTTTTGTTTCTTGTAAAAAAATTAAACACAAAAAAGGAATTTTTTCCATAAATAAAACTTTTAAATAAATTATTTATCAAGTTAAAAACTTGGAAAAAATAATTTCAAGTAGACACGGAATTGGTGCTTGGTACACGCGCATGGGCATGGGTCGAAACATGTATTTTTCGAGTTGTGTGTTTTGAAAAGAGATTTTCGAGTTGTATTTATAGGAAAATTAACTTGCAAATCAAGTTAGGTTTAGGTTTTTTCTTATAAAACGAGTTTTGTTTCTTGTAAAACAATTAAAAACAAAAAACGATTTTTTTCCATAAATAAATTATTTATCAAGTTAAAAACTTGCAAAAAATAATTTCAAGTAGACATGGACTTGGTGCTTCGTACACGCGCATGGGCATGGGTCGAAACATGTATTTTTCGAGTTGTGTGTTTTGAAAAGAGATTTTCGAGTTGTATTTATAGGAAAATTAACTTGCAAATCAAGTTAGGTTTAGGTTTTTTCTTATAAAACGAGTTTTGTTTCTTTAAAACAATTAAACACAAAAAAGGAATTTTTTCCATAAATAAAACTCTTAAATAAATTATTTATCAAGTTAAAAACTTGCAAAAATAATTTCAAGTAGACACGGACTTGGTGCTTGGTACACGCGCATGGGCATGGGTCGAAACATGTATTTTTCGAGTTGTGTGTTTTAAAAAAGAGATTTTCGAGTTGTATTTATAGGAAAATTAACTTGCAAATCAAGTTAGGTTTATGTTTTTTCTTATAAAACGAGTTTTGTTTCTTGTAAAACAATTAAACACAAAAAATGAATTTTTTTCATTAATAAAACTCTTAAATAAATTATTTATCAAGTTAAAAACTTGCAAAAAATAATTTCAAGTAGACACGGACTTGGTGCTTGGTACACGCGCATGGGCATGGGTTAAAACATGTATTTTTCGAGTTGTGTGTTTTGAAAAGAGATTTTCGAGTTGTATTTATAGGAAAATTAACTTGCAAATCAAGTTAGGTTTAGGTTTTTTCTTATAAAACGAGTTTTGTTTCTTGTAAAACAATAAAACACAAAAAAGGAATTTTTTCCATAAATAAAACTCTAAAATAAATTATTTATCAAGTTAAAAACTTGCAAAAAATAATTTCAAGTAGACACGGACTTGGTGCTTGGTACACGCGTATGGGCATGGGTCGAAACATGTATTTTTCGAGTTGTGTGTTTTGAAAAGAGATTTTCGAGTTGTATTTATAGGAAAATTAACTTGCAAATCAAGTTAGGTTTAGGTTTTTTCTTATAAAACGAGTTTTGTTTCTTGTTAAACAATTAAACACAAAAAAGGAATTTTTTCCATAAATAAAACTCTTAAATAAATTATTTATCAAGTTAAAAACTTGCAAAAAATAATTTCAAGTAGACACGGACTTGGTGCTTGGTACACGCGTATGGGCATGGGTCGAAACATGTATTTTTCGAGTTGTGTGTTTTGAAAAGAGATTTTCGAGTTGTATTTATAGGAAAATTAACTTGCAAATCAAGTTAGGTTTATGTTTTTTCTTATAAAACGAGTTTTGTATCTTGTAAAACAATTAAACACAAAAAAGGAATTTTCTCCATAAATAAACTCTTAAATAAATTATTTATCAAGTTAAAAACTTGCAAAAAATAATTTCAAGTAGACACGGACTTGGTACTTGGTACACGCGCATGGGCATGGGTCGAAACATTTATTTTTCGAGTTGTGTGTTTTGAAAAGAGATTTTCGAGTTGTATTTATAGGAAAATTAACTTGCAAATCAAGTTAGGTTTAGGTTTTTTCTTATAAAACGAGTTTTGTTTCTTGTAAAACAATTAAACACAAAAAAGGAATTTTTTCCATAAATAAAACTCTTAAATAAATTATTTATCAAGTTAAAAACTTGCAAAAAATAATTTCAAGTAGACACGGACTTGTTGCTTGGTACACGCGCATGGGCATGGGTCGAAACATTTATTTTTCGAGTTGTGTGTTTTGAAAAGAGATTTTCGAGTTGTATTTATAGGAAAATTAACTTGCAAATCAAGTTAGGTTTAGGTTTTTTCTTATAAAACGAGTTTTGTTTCTTGTAAAACAATTAAACACAAAAAAGGAATTTTTTCCAGAAATAAAACTCTTAAATAAATTATTTATCAAGTTAAAAACTTGCAAAAAATAATTTCAAGTAGACACGGACTTGGTGCTTGGTACACGCGCATTGGCATGGGTCGAAACATGTATTTTTCGAGTTGTGTGTTTTGAAAAGAGGTTTTCGAGTGGATTTATAGGAAAATTAACTTGCAAATCAAGTTAGGTTTAGGTTTTTTCTTATAAAACGAGTTTTGTTTCTTGTAAAACAATTAAACACAAAAAAAGAATTTTTTCCATAAATAAAACTCTTAAATAAATTATTTATCAAGTTAAAAACTTGCAAAAAATAATTTCAAGTAGCCACGGACTTGGTGCTTGGTACACCCGCATGGGCATGGGTCGAAACATGTATTTTTCGAGTTGTGTGTTTTGAAAAGAGATTTTCGAGTTGTATTTATAGGAAAATTAACTTGCAAATCAAGTTAGGTTTAGGTTTTTTCTTATAAAACGAGTTTTGTTTCTTGTAAAACAATTAAAAACAAAAAACGATTTTTTTCCATAAATAAATTATTTATCAAGTTAAAAACTTGCAAAAAATAATTTCAAGTAGACACGGACTTGGTGCTTGGTACACGCGCATGGGCATGGGTCGAAACATGTATTTTTCGAGTTGTGTGTTTTGAAAAGAGATTTTCGAGTTGTATTTATAGGAAAATTAACTTGCAAATCAAGTTAGGTTTAGGTTTTTTCTTATAAAACGAGTTTTGTTTCTTGTAAAACAATTAAAAACAAAAAACGATTTTTTTCCATAAATAAATTATTTATCAAGTTAAAAACTTGCAAAAAATAATTTCAAGTAGACACGGACTTGGTGCTTGGTACACGCGCATGGGCATGGGTCGAAACATGTATTTTTCGAGTTGTGTGTTTTGAAAAGAGATTTTCGAGTTGTATTTATAGGAAAATTAACTTGCAAATCAAGTTAGGTTTAAGTTTTTTCTTATAAAACGAGTTTTGCTTCTTGTAAAACAATTAAACACAAAAAAGGAATTTTTTACATAAATAAAACTCTTAAATAAATTATTTATCAAGTTAAAAACTTGCAAAAAATAATTTCAAGTAGACACGGACTTGGTGCTTGGTACACGCGCATGGGCATGGGTCGAAACATGTATTTTTCGAGTTGTGTGTTTTGAAAAGAGATTTTCGAGTTGTATTTATAGGAATATTAACTTGCAAATCAAGTTAGGTTTAGGTTTTTTCTTATAAAACGAGTTTTGTTTCTTGTAAAACAATTAAACACAAAAAAGATTTTTTTCCATAAATAAAACTCTTAAATAAATAATTTATCAAGTTAAAAACTTGCAAAAAATAATTTCAAGTAGACACGGACTTGGTGCTTGGTACACGCGCATGGGCATGGGTCGAAACATGTATTTTTCGAGTTGTGTGTTTTGGAAAGAGATTTTCGAGTTGTATTTATAGAAAAATTAACTTGCAAATCAAGTTAGGTTTAGGTTTTTTCTTATAAAACGAGTTTTGTTTCTTGTAAAACAATTAAACACAAAAAAGGAATTTTTTCCATAAATAAAACTCTTAAATAAATTATTTATCAAGTTAAAAACTTGCAAAAAATAATTTCAAGTAGACACGGACTTGTTGCTTGGTACACGCGCATGGGCATGGGTCGAAACATTTATTTTTCGAGTTGTGTGTTTTGAAAAGAGATTTTCGAGTTGTATTTATAGGAAAATTAACTTGCAAATCAAGTTAGGTTTAGGTTTTTTCTTATAAAACGAGTTTTGTTTCTTGTAAAACAATTAAACACATAAAAGGAATTTTTTCCATAAATAAAACTATTAAATAAATTATTTATCAAGTTAAAAACTTGCAAAAAATAATTTCAAGTAGACACGGACTTGGTGCTTGGTACACGCACATGGGCATGGGTCGAAACATGTCTACTTGAGATGGTCGCTGCTTGTGTTTTGAAAATATATTTTCGAGTTGTATTTATAGGAAAATTAACTTGCAAATCAAGTTAGGTTTAAGTTTTTTCTTATAAAACGAGTTTTGGTTCTTGTAAAACAATTAAACACAAAAAAGGAATTTTTTCCATAAATAAAACTCTTAAATAAATTAATTATCAAGTTAAAAACTTGCAAAAAATAATTTCAAGTAGACACGGACTTGGTGCTTGGTACACGCGGTAACATTGATTGCAAACCATGATTTGAAGAATATATAAAGGAGAACTTTAGCAACTGGGCAACCTAATCCCCACACCTCTGTTTTTGGGTAAAAACTGATTCTGCTGGTTTTGGTAAATTTGGGTGTGTTGATGAGAAACAAATCTAAACCCTAAACAAATGCACTGCACGGGAGTACTTCATATTAGAGAAAGAAAGCAAACTAAATTAGAGACAAATAAAGACTGAAACTAACTCAAAGGTAGGAGATCAGACACAATAAATACCGTGACTGTAAGGAGGAAAAAGATAGACAATAAGGAGAAAATGGACCTTGCAGGGGAATCAAAAAACGGAGCAAACAAAGTTGCTCAGAAACTAGAACATACAAGATAGGATCAGAGAACAAACAAACCCACGGTTGCAGACATCACAAATAGGTTACGGTTTAACCATGACCTTCTATCAGACAATAAAACAAACAGGTTAAGGAATAAGTAAGAAAACAAACCCATGTATGGAAATACATAAACAATACTAACCAAAAAACTACCAAAGTAGGATTAATAGAACTTCTAGCAGGCATTAAATCAAACATTTTAGGGGCAAACCAGAAACCAGAACCAAGAACAAAAGGCAGAACAAATACTTATATAGGTATCAAGGAAAAATCACATCAAATACCAATCTGAATGGCAGTGCAAGGACCAAGGGAAATAGGGATACCAACATGGACAAAATAAGACGCAAACAAACTCAATTCTCATTTAACACACAAACTCAATTCTCATTTAATATAATCATGGAACATAACCCCCAAACATAATTTCACTTTTGTATCACTCTTAACACACATTATCATAATCAAAGAAGAATAAAACATTAAACTACTTACATCATTTGCCTACATGTTACTAAGAAATCAATTAAACCCTAAAATTAATTCTAAAATCGAAACCCTAATCAAAAACCACATGTAAATCGAAACCCTAATCGAAAATATCATATCAAATCAAAAATCTCATTAACACACGAAACCCTAATCGAAAAGAACAGATCAAAAGATTTAAACGAATAGATCGAAACCCAAATCTATATTACTTACATCTTCAGCTTCAAATCGAAACCCTCAAAATCTAACTTCGCTTGTAGCCCTCGAATTGGAACCCTAACTATCTTCTGCAAGATATGAGGAACGAGGAAAGAGATGAAGGGGTAAGTTAAGTCGAGAGAAAAGGATGAATGGATGAATGTTCAAGTCATGTGTGTGACCAAGGGGATAAGCTCATGTGACCAAAGGAGGAAACATCCTCAGTTCTACCTATCTTGGGTGGAAAAATCATGAAGGTGTCACCACCCACGCATACGGATGGCACATGCAGAACCATATTCAATTACAATTCGTAACTTCTACAAGATATTGACGAAATCTGACAAATTTTGTACCAGCATTCGGCTGTTACGACTAATTTGTAACAGCAATTTCCTGTTACTAATTCGTAACTGCTCATAACTTGTTACAAATTTCAGTTACTATTCCCTGAAAATGGTGTAGTTGATAGACACATTTTTGTGTCCGATTTGTCTCGATTCTATATATTGTTAGGGCTCATTTTTGTACTTATTATGGTGTTTTATTTATTTGTAGGTATTTTTGGCCAATAAACATTTTTGAAAAACATTGGCTCGAAAAGTTGTCGGAAAGCACCCGGAGGACACTTGCTATTCGGACCCCCAGGTTGGTTAAGGGGCACTCATCCTCTTTGTTTGAAATCCAAATTTTGGCGGGAAATCAAGTGCAGACACTGACAAATTTGGACTTGAGTTTTGGAGCTGTTGTAGAGAGATTCAATTGCCGAGTTGGATTTATTTAGGCCTGTTAATGCTAAACAGGTCCAGTATAAGCCTTTACTTCGACTAAATTTGGATAGATATCGGTTGGAAGCAAAACAGGGAAGTAAAGTTACTCGGTTTGTTCGAGTTATTTTTGGGAAGATTTTGTTGGAGAATTTCGAGACATTTAGATGGAGTTTTTGTCGCAGTTCGATTGGGAATATCATGTTAGGTTAAAACAGCATAGGTACTTGTCTCGGATTCGAAAAAGAAAGGAAGAAACGTCACTTGGAAGAAAACTGAGGTGGAGAATATCAAGGGTTATTCGGCGTATCTTAGGAAGTTATCTGGTGGATTTGGAGAATATCTTCCCTTAGAGATTTAATTCTATCATTAAGAGAGTCGATACCAACTCAGTTGACGCATAAAAAAAGAATAAAAAGGGAAGAAAACTCTGAAACTTGCTGTGGAGATAAACCAAGATTTTGGGGGAGATTTAATCGAGTTGTGGCCTATAAAAGGAGAGGGGATAAGTCATGTAAGAGGTACAAAGCCTTTCAGAGAAGTTGAGAACACCACAGAGCTCCAGAGATCGAGTTGCAGGAAAATACCTTATTCTGCTGCTGCTGCTGCTGCTGCTGAAAAGGAAGAACATGAAGAACATTGACGCACAAGCAACTGTCGCAGCAAACTATCGTTGTTTCACAGCAGTACCTATGTGTCGTTCATCATAGTGGTTTCATTAGGTTTTTAGCTACTATTTCTCCCTGTAACAGTGATTCTGCAATACCAACAAACTGTTGCAAATCGTCTGTATTATCACTTTTCATCTTTTTAATCATCTTTTGAGCCATAAACAATTATTTTGAGATCATGATTAATATGAGGAGCTAAACCCCTTTGCTGAGGCGATAGAGGAAGCTATTTTTCCAACAAAAAGTGGTACAATCTATTTTATTTAATTTATTGCAATTATTATTATGATTATTTGCCTTGAACTATTATTGAATATGATTTTTATTTGAGTGATTGTGATCTATTTTGATGGAGTATGCTTAGTTTATAGACTCTTGATGCTTCATACTTGGTATTCACAATTATTACTTTTGAAAATCTATTAGTTGCAATATTTTAGAATCAAATTAAACGAGAAAATTGCATGAATATAAATATTTGGACCAAATCACTTTGAACTTGGAAAATAGTGGAATCTTAGCCTCAGTGTTCTTTTAATATTGATACCAACTTTGTCGGTGTTTGTTATAATTATTAGCGAGTTTTCTATTTAGTTTTGAATTTTAAGTCTAAAGTTATCCTTCACAAGTTCGAGAATCGAATCACTTTTTACCACTATCTACAAATCACATCAATTTTTGGTGCCGCCGACGCGGACTTGTTTTTAGGGTTTTAGATTTATTTTATTTTTCTTCTTTTTTATGTTTTTGGGTATTTATCTTGTGTCTACAGGTTCTGGATCATAAAGAAAATTGAGCCAAAGAGTTTGGTGATTTCATAAAGACTTGGAGCTAAAGATTAAAGCAAAAAGAACAGAAAAGAAGACAATTTTATTTTAGACTATTTTAGTTTAGGGTTTGTTTATTTTCTTTTAGAAAAAAAAACTGTATTAGGGTTTATTATTTTTGTAAATTTTCTTTTCTTTTTGGACTTTTTGGACTTTTGGACTTTGGGACTTTATTTTTTTATTACCCTACGGAAGGGTACTTTAAATATAAACTGTTTGCAGAGAAGGAGGACAATTACGACATTGTCTCTGTATCTTGGGTTCGTACACTTGACATCGGAGTCAGTGGCCCGAGTCGACTACAACCGATTCATCCCCCGTCTGGAAAGGGAGGTAAGATTCTGAACACTCGCGAATCCCCTGTCAGCGAGTTACTGGACTCCTTCGTATGCATATATGTTGAGGACTGAATACAGACATTTATTTTTCTAGTAAAGGGAAAGGCCTGGCCATACAAGATAAGGGTTAGGATTTCATCACCGTTCTCTTCTTGCCCGCTTTAGGAAAACGTAACCTACGCGAACCTAAGCCTAAAATTTTGACTAGAACGAGACCAATAGGGTAACGAGCTTAACAGGAAAGTCATTCGAAAAATATTGGTTACTCTTTTAAGCATACTTCGAAGTTCTTGATGGTTTCTGTAAGTTGAATGCGTGACTCCGCCGCCTTGTAGTACCGGTGAGGCCTTGGGTATCAAAGCTCCACCGAGCTTCCATCGCCTCTATTCAACTTACTTTAACTCGGATTGATTCCAGAGGGGTTTGCTTAAATTGTAACGAATTCCCGTTCGAAGGATTAGAAGCTGGTCTAGAAACAATCTAAGTGGAGCCATCATGTTTTTTGTTTGCTAGAAATCAATAGGTTTGATTTGGTTGAGTCGGCCTTGATATGTGTTTGCTTACCCTTCCAATTTAGAAAATTCTATTGTATGCCTGAACGTAAAAGAGACGCACTAGGTATATTTGTTAAAGAGAAACCTAGTAGTTCTAAGCGTCTCGATTACCTTAATCTAGAGAGTACGACTTTTGAAGAGTCTGTTTTTGAACGTCCTTTGACTGAGGAGAGAATCCTTGTTGCTCCAATAGTGCCAGAAATGACAACTTTGAAAGCTTTGTTGAATCCAACTAGGACTACTCGTCCCTCATGTATCAGGTTAGCTGAGACGGAAGAAACTTATGAACTTAAACCTGGGACCTTACAGCTGCTCCCAATCTTTTTATGGAAAGAAAATGAAAACCCCTATTTACATGCTAGGGACTTTGAGGAAATTTGTAGTACCCTCAGGATTAGAAACCTAGATGATGATGCTTTGAAACTTAAGTTATTCCCATTTTCCCTGAAAGATAAAGCTAAATCGTGGCTATATAGTTTGGCTTCCGGGTCATCGAAACGTATGAAAAACTTACATCTTCCTTTTTGAACAAGTTTTTCCCTAGGCACAAAATATCGTCTATTAGGACGCAAATCTGCACGTTTTCTCAACAGGAGGGAGAAACTTTGTATAGGTATTTGGAAAGGTTCAATGATTTATTAGCCCAATGTCCTCATCATGGTTTAGAGAAGGTTAGGTTAGTTCAGATCCTTTATGAGGGTTTAGATTATCCCACCACAACCACAGTAGAATCTATGTGTACTGGTGGATTTGAGAACCAAACAGTTGCTGACGCGATGACATATTTGCATGAAGTCGCCGAAAAGTCCCAACAATGGGAAAGTAGTAGGGGACCCCAGAAAACAATTCTTCTCGGCAGAGGAAACGTTAATAGGGTAGAAGGAGACTATGAATCAGATGCCAAAATTGTTGCTATAGCGAAAAGGTTAGAAGCTTTAGAAGTGGGTAACACTAATGGTAGATTGGAGCCTTTTTGGGAAGGCCAAAATAATGAAGAGCAAGCCAATGCTCTATATAATAACACTAAGTTTGATAATCGTCAGAAGTTTGACCCAATCCTAGAGGAGTTCATGAAGTAGGTACAAAACCATCGAATCAATTGAATGCTATTAGAACCCTTAGGAGTGGTAGAATAGTAGAAAATCAGGTAACCATGCCCGATAGTGAACATACTGTAGTTCACCCCTCAGGACCACTAGCTAAGGAAACTGATAAAATTTCTGATGATGCCAACTCAGTTCTTGAGAGGTATGATTCTGTGCCTAGAGCCCCATTTCCTCGGCTATTAGTACCAATAAAGAAGGAATCGAACTTTAATGACATATTGGAGGTTTTAAGCAAGTTACCATAAACCTTCCTTTATTAGATGAAATTAGGCAAATTCCTGCTTATGCCAAGTTCCTGAAGGATATGTGTACGCGAAAACGAAAACTTAACGTCCATAAGAAAGCCTTTTTAGCTAGTCACGTAAGTTCAATTATTCAAAACACTACAACTCCAAAGTAAAAAGACCCAGATTCCCCTACCATTGCATGTACAATAGGTAAACACCGGGTAGAAAAAGCTTTACTTGACTTAGGAGCCAGTGTGAACCTACTTCCGTACCATGTGTACTTACATCTAGGACTTGGTGAAATAAAACCTACTCAGATAACACTGCAGTTAGCTGATAGGTTTGTTAAAATTCCTCGAGGTGTTGTTGAGGATGTCCTTATTGAGGTCGATAAGTTTGTCTATCCAGTGGATTTCGTGGTCCTAGATACTCAACCTGTCCCTGACCCAGAGAACCAGACACCTGTAATTTTAGGTCGCCCATTTTTAGCTACGTCGAATGCGATCATTAATTGTCGAAATGGTGTGACGAATTTATCTTTTGGTAATATGACTATAGAGATGAACATTTTTAATATCAGTAAGCTACCTTATGAGCTAGATGACACATGTGTTGAAGAGGTGAACATGATATAAGCCTTAGTTCAGAATCATTACCAAACATTTTATTTGAAGACCCATTAGAAAGTTGTCTATCCCATTTTGGTTTAGATTTTGATGACGATAGCACTATTGAACAAGTGAATGCTCTATTAGATTCTACCCCTGTGTTAGACACTGATAGATGGAAAGCTAGGTTCGAACCGTTACCAGTTTCTGAGACTACCCTAATTCCTTCTTTAGAAGAGCCCCCAAAGTTGGACCTTAAACCACTACCCGATACTCTAAGTATGTGTTTTTAGGCCCATCTGAGACTTTACCTGTGATTGTAGCTTCCGATTTGGATAGTGATCAGGAAAGTAGGCTAGTAAACTTCAAGACAATAAGGAAGCTTTAGGGTGGGCAGACATTAAGGGTATAAGTCCTACTGTGGTATGCATCAGATTCATTTAGAGGAAGACTCCAAACCTTCTAGGGAGATGCAACGTCGACTGAACCCTAACATGAAAGAGGTAGTTCGAAAAGAGGTGCTTAAGTTGTTAGATGCGGGTATTATTTACCCAATTTCAGACAGTAAGTGGGTCAGCCCTGTTCAGGTTGTCCCCAAGAAATCAGGTATCACTGTAGTCCAGAATGATAATAATGAATTAATCCCAACCCGAGTGACCACGGGATGGCGTGTGTGTATTGACTATAGGAAATTGAACAAGGTCACAAGGAAGTCACTTTCCCTTCCTTTTATCGACCAATGCTAGAGAGATTAGCTGGACATAGTCACTATTGTTCTTTAGATGGCTACTCCGGTATAATCAGATCGTTATTGCCCCAGAAGACCAAGAGAAAACCACTTTTACCTGTCCCTTTGGTACCTTTGCGTATAGACGCATGCCTTTCGGGCTTTGTAATGCCCCTGCGACTTTTCAGCGTTGCATGATGAGCATATTTTCTGATATGGTAGAACGGTTTTTAGAGGTCTTTATGGATGATTTTTCAGTGTTTGGTTCATCTTTTATGAGTGCTTGCATCATTTGACATTAGTGTTGACTAGTGTAAGGAAAAATTTAGTGCTTAATTGGGAAAAATGCCATTTCATGGTTGAATCAGGAATTGTCTTAGGGCACATCGTTTCTTCAAAGGGTATAGAGGTAGACAAAGCCAAATTGACCTTATTAAGACCTACAGGTCCCAAAAACCGTAAAAGATATTAGGTCATTCTTAGGGCATGCAGGTTTTTACCGTCGATTCATTAAGGATTTTAGCTTGATTTCTAGACCTCTTTGCAATTTTTGCAAAAGATGTTAAGTTTGTCTTTGATGATGCTTGTTAAAGGCTTTTGATAAGCTTAAACTTTACTCACTACTGCCCCGATAGTCCAGGCACCTAACTGGAACCTACCCTTTGAAATTATGTGTGATGCTTCAGATTATGCTATAGGCGTTGTGCTAGGTCAGCGAGAAAACAAATTACTCCATGTGATTTACTATGCTAGCAAAACTCTGAATGATGCCCAAATGAACTACATACAACTACCGAGAAGGAATTGCTAGCCATCGTGTTTGCCTTGGATAAGTTTAGATCCTATTTATTAGGTTCTAAGATCGTAATCTATACTGATCATGCTGCTTTGAAATACCTTTTGTCTAAGAAGGATACCAAACCTAGATTGATTAGATGGATCCTTTTGTTACAAGAATTTTTCCAGACATTAGAGACAAAAAGGGTGCAGAGAATATGGTAGCAGACCACTTGTCTAGGCTAGTTGTTAGTTCCCCTAATAATTCCCTTCCTATAAGGGATAGTTTTCCTGATGAACAATTGTTCTCTGTTTCCCAATCACCTTGGTATGCAAATATAGTGAATTATCTTGTTACTGGTCGAATGCCTCAACATTGGGGTAAGCAAGATCGTTCTAGGTTTTTAGCCGAGGTTAAGCATTTCTTTTGGGACGATCCTTATCTGTTTAAGTATTGTCCGGACCAGATTATTAGGAGATGTGTATCTGAGAGTGACCAGTCTAGTATTATCTCCTTTTGTCATGAACATGCATGTGGGGGTCATTTTAGTGCTAAGAAGACTGCTGCTAAGATTTTGCAGTGTGGATTTTACTGGCCTTCGTTGTTTAAAGATTCCCATAGTCATTGTGTTTCTTGTGAGCGTTGCCAGAAGTTAGGAACCATTTCCCGTAGAAATATGATGCCTTTGAACCCTATTTTAGTGATTGAGGTCTTTGATGTGTGGGGCATTGATTTTATGGGTCCATTTCCTATTTCGTTTGGTTATCTTTACATACTTGTCGCTGTAGACTATGTGTCTAAGTGGGTTGAGGCGGTTCCGTGTAAAACGAATGACCACAGGGTCGTAGTCCAGTTTTTGAAAGAGAATATACTTACACGTTTTGGTACGCCGCGAGCTATAATTAGTGATGGAGGTTCACACTTTTGTAATAGACCGTTTGTCTTTTAATGAAACAATACGGTATTACCCATAAAGTAGCAACCCCATATCACCCTCAGACTAGTGGTCAGGTAGAGGTTTCCAATAGGGAAATTAAACGTATTCTAGAGAAAACAGTTAATCCAAATAGGAAAGACTGGTCGTCGAGGCTTACTGATGCCTTATGGGCTTACCGTACTGCGTTTAAGACACCCATTGGAATGTCACCTTATCGTTTAGTGTTTGGAAGGCATGTCACCTGCCTGTTGAGTTAGAGCATCGAGCCTATTGGGCTATTAAGAACTTAAACTTTTCACTTGACAAGGCAGGAGCTCAAAGAAAGCTCCAGCTCAATGAGTTGGACGAGATTCGTAGAGATGCATACGATAGTGCTAAGGAGTATAAGAAAAAAATGAAACTTGTGCATGATAGGAATATTTTACGAAAGTCATTTTCTCCAGTCAAAAAGTTATTCTATATGACACTCGTTGCATCTATTCCCCGGGAAGTTGCGCTCTCGTGGACCGGTCCTTTTGTGGTCCGTACTGTTTTTCTCATGGCGCTGTTGAGATTGAGACACCAGATGGTAGTAGTTCTTCGAAGGTTAACGGTCAGCGATTGAATCCCTTTTTAGAGCCTTTTCCTATAGGTGATGTTGAGGAGGTCCCTCTGGAGGACCCTGTTTACCTTGATTGACCATCGAGGCGAATTTGTATGTTGTATATTATTTTTGTAGGTTTTTTGTTACACTTCACCCAGGTACTATCTTTCCGACTTCTCTCTTTACTATTTCCTCATGTTACTTATATTTTTGGTACTGTTCTTTAATTAGAAACATTGAGTACAATGTTAGATTTAAGTTTGGGGGTGGGGTAGAACTTTTTGTTACCTTTTCGTTGCAATAAATAAACTCCAGAGCCTAGAAATTTATCCTTAATAAGGATGGCACTACCCAATCTAAGTGGATGGAAGCATTTTGGTTGTAGGATTTGAGGGACCAATCTGATTAAGTGGAAACATCTAAAGAGTCTATTCATAAAAGCACAGAGCTCAGGTGTTAGAAATAACATGGTAGTTTCGCCATATCTGATTGAGTCCTTTTCACTTCTATTTTTTTTTTAAATATGTTTCTCTAAGTGATTAGGTGGGGCTCACGATTCAAGTTGTTACCATTGCTAGGGTGAAATAGGGTGATTGAGATAGCCAACAAAAAAAGAAGAAGAGAAATTGAGACCAGACCATCATACCAACTGGGATAAATTCAATAAAGTCGACCACTGGAACCCTTGTATATGCCAGTTGTGTTGACCTAGAGTTAGGATTATCGACCACTGGTACCCTTGTATATTCTAGTGAGTTGATATTAGTCAGATAGGTATCTCAGTCCATTAGGATAGGTTCATTATGGCAGTGGCCTTCACACAGATATGAGAAACACCGTTCACCTTAGTCAACATCAAAACCATCTATGTTTTCCTATATCCATCTTCTTAATCTATCCATGTGATTTGTTTGATTCTGAGTTTGGATGCGACTATCTGAGTAGAGCTATGTCACTTTATATGAATTTTAGTATGCTTGAGTGTGAACTCGTGTACAACAATTGGAATTTCGCATCAGGGTACTTCCTCCTGTAGTCAATAAGTATGCCAACCAAGGAGATTCTTTAGTGCCTTCCAAGGTTCTGTGTAGATATCTAGGGTCTGGAGTATAAAGGTTTTGCGGGTATACCTCTGGTAAGCCCTATGGAGACAACACTCCGCCACTAAAGACAGCTAGGGGTTTAAAGGCTTATTGCATACGCTAAATGCAATCGACGATGCCTGCGACAGTGAGTTACGATTTTATTTCTATTTTATTTTTGCTCGAGGACTAGCAAATAATAGGTTTGGGGGTATTTGATAGACACATTTTTGTGTCCGATTTGTCTCGATTCTATATATTGTTAGGGCTCATTTTTTTACTTATTATGGTGTTTTATTTATTTGTAGGTATTTTTGGCCAATAAACATTTTTGGAAAAAAATTGGCTCGAAAAGTTGTCGGAAAGCACCCGGAGGACACTTGCTATTCGGACCCCCGGGTTGGTTAAGGGGCACTCATCCTCTTTGTTTGAAATCCAAATTTTGGCGGGAAATCAAGTGCAGACACTGACAGATTTGGACTTGAGTTTTGGAGCTGTTGTAGAGAGATTCAATCGCCGAGTTGGATTTATTTAGGCCTGTTAATGCTAAACAGGTCCAGTATAAGCCATTACTTCGACTAAATTTTGATAGATATCGGTTGGAAGCAAAACAGTGAAGTAAAGTTACTCGGGTTGTTCGAGTTATTTTTGGGAAGATTTTGTTGGAGAATTTCGAGAGATTTAGATGGAGTTTTTGTCGCAGTTCGATTGGGAATATCCTGTTAGGTTAAAACATCATAGGTACTTGTCTCAGATTCGAAAAAGAAAGGAAGAAACGTCACTTGGAAGAAAACAGAGGTGGAGAATATCACGGGTTATTCGGCGTATCTTAGGAAGTTATCTGGTGGATTTGGAGAATATCTTCCCTTGGATATTTAATTCTATCATTAAGAGAGTCGATACCAACTCAGTTGACGCATAAAAAAAGAATAAAAAGGGAAGAAAACTCCGAAACTTGTTGTGGAGATAAACCAAGATTTTGGGGGAGATTTAATCGAGTTGTGGCCTATAAAAGGAGAGGGGATAAGTCTTATAAGAGGTACAAAGCCTTTCAGAGAAGTTGAGAACACCACAGAGCTCCAGAGATCGAGTTGTAGGAAAATACCTTATTCTGCTGCTGCTGCTGAAGAGGAAGAACACGAAGAACATTGACGCACAAGCAACTGTCGCAACAAACTATCGTTGTTTCACAGTAATACCTATGTGTCGTTCATCACAGCGGTTGCATTAGGTTTTTAGCTACTATTTCTCCCTGTAATAGTGATTCTGCAACACCAACAAACTGTTGCGGATCGTCTGTATTATCACTTTTCATCTTTTTAATCATCTTTTGAGCCATAAACAATTATTTTGAGATCATGATTAATATAAGGTGCTAAACCCCTTTGCTGAGGTGATAGAAGAAGCTATTTTTCCAACAAAAAGCGGTACAATCTATTTTATTTAATTTATTGCAATTATTATTATGATTATTTGCGTTGAACTATTATTGAATATGATTTTTGTTTGAGTAATTGTGATCTATTTTGATGGAGTATGCTTAGTTTATAGACTCTTGATGCTTCATACTTGGTATTTACAATTATTACTTTTGAAAATCTATTAGTTGCAATATTTTAGAATCAAATTAAACGAGAAAATTGCATGAATATAAATATTTGGACCAAATCACTTTGAACTTGGAAAATAGTGGAATCTTAGCCTCAGTGTTCTTTTAATATTGATACCAACTTTGTCGGTGTTTGTTATAATTATTAGCGAGTTTTCTATTTAGTTTTGAATTTAAGTCTAAATTTATCCTTCACAAGTTCGAGAATCGAATCACTTTTTACCACTATCTACAAATCACATCAGTAGTCGAATGAAATCTCCCGACAGAGAAATCCAAATCCTCGTAAAAATCTCGCAATAACTTGGAACTTTAGACGCGGCATCCTTTAGTAGAGTTACGGTAGAGCCTCATATTCATTCCTCGAATGCCACGATTAGTAACGAGTTCTTCCCATTATTCTGAGGCGATACAATATGGCAGATGGGAAAACGGCATACAAATAGTGCTGGTTGGCAGGTCGTGTTTTCCTCTTCATGGGAAAGAATACACTTCCAATACAATATCTCAACACGCTACGCTAGCAACGATAACTCAAAATAGGGGAAATAACAATAATGGCTAAAGATTCAACCAACCTTTTGTTTTATTTTCCCTTGCAAATTACATGCTTCTCGAAGATTTGTGGCGCGCCAACTAGGTATGTATGAGCATGGACACCGTTTCCGAAGGTGAATTTGAAGCAGGCTGCTCTTCAGGGCACGAAAGACGTCTTCTAAAAGGGATGTACTGCTGATGGAAAATTTCTATTGAATATTTTTCCCTGCCTTTTTCCTTTGCGTATTCCCCTTTTGAGTATATTTTTGGAAAACAAGAGATGCTTTGATTTACTGGCTTTGAGCTAGTAGGTAATTGTGTTTTGAGGGCTTTGAGTTTATTTGAGGTTTTATTTTGAAATGTGCTAGAGCATTGCTCGGTAGAACTCGCATGCGTTGCTATCTCAAGCATGTTTGTAAATATTAGTAATCAAAACTATATGTCTTAATTTCTAGTTTACTTATGACGAAGTCTCGGTCTAGGATAGTCAAGTGTAGTTGAAGCTCCAGACTCCATGGCGATCATCTGACGAAGAACTACTCGAGGAACCGGTGGAACTTCATCCGACTAAAAAGTATGTGGAGACTTGAAATCTATCACACAAAAGTATATTCTATCTCCTACTCTTGAGACAAAGTCGTTTAAGTATGATAGTTTTCATACATACACATTTGCTATTTCGAGCCGAGTTTACTCGCCTATTTTTTTCTCGAAATATGTGTTGGTAAAAGGGGATGTGCCCGTGTCAGCATAGTATCCGTGTCTCAGTCCTGAGAGTTTCAATATTTTTCGATGCGCGTTTGAGCAACATTTTGAGAAAATATGCAGAATCTAGGGTTTTGCTGAAACTAGGAAAAATACATGAGATGATGAAAAATAATAAAAACAGGGAATTGCAAGGCGTGGGACCAGCCACGGCTAGGGCATGGCCGGCTTACAAGCACGGTCCCACACATTTTTCCCAGTTTGTAATTTTATGTATTTTCTCTGAATTGAGGGAAATTCTATGAAACTAGAGAGTTTTATGAAATTAAGGAACTTCCATGAGATGAGAGAAATAAAATAATACTCCATCCGTCCTAGTTTACTTTCCAAAATTGTGTTTTTTTAACAAAAGTACCAAAAAATTACTATATTTCCCACTAAAATTATCTAATTATCAAGAAAGAAACAAAAACTAGGATACAAAAACTTGTGTATTAAACAAATGATTTGAAAGATTGATGGTGTATGTGGAAGTAATTTGAATTTGTTTCAAGTTTTTGCAAAATCCTATTTTGGCAAGTACACTAGGACGGAGGGAGTAATAAAATAGGGAATGATAGAGTGTGGGACCGACAATGGCCAAGGGCATGGTCGGCCGGCCAACGGGCACGGTCCCAGGGCACTCTTCCCAATTTTATGTAATTTTCATGATTTTAGGGAATTTTCATAAAATCAAAGAGAATTGTTGAAACCAAAGTATTTTGTTGAAATCAGGGAGTTTTCATGGAATGAGGAAAGCAAAACAAGTAATAATAATGAAATAAGGGACGTGTGGGACCGGCCGGATAGAGCTCGGTCCCACGGTTCCCTAATTTTATAATAATTTTCATGGGTTTAGGAAAAATTCATGAAATCAGAGAATTTTCATGGATTGAGGGAAATAATAAAATAATGGGGAACTGAGGTGTGAGACCGACTACGACTAGGGCATGGTCGGCCGGCTGGTGCTCGGACCCGTGATACCTTTCCCTAATTTTATTATTTTCCTTGACATAAAGAAATATCATGAGATTAGAGAATTTCCTTGAAACGAAGGAGATTTGCTCGAATGAGAGAATTTTCATGAGATCAGGGAAAAATAAAAAAAAATGATAAAATATAAAATTGGGCGTGGGACTGGTCATGGCATGACTGGCCGGCTGATGAGCCTAGTCCCCTGGCGCCTTTGAAAATATTTTATTATTATTATTTTTCTTCTTATTTTGCATAGGTTCATCATTCCTTCGTGTTCTGAAATGCTCGTTCGCGCATTCAGATGTTGGTCTGCGCATTATTGCTAAACACACTTGCACCATTTTAGTTAGGGCTTATTCGATGCTCAGATGCCTGTACGTTGAATATCTATTACTAACCCATAGAATTCTGCTGGGAAAACCATAAATTGAAGTAACGAAACATTCGAAGAATCGTAGAATATAGTAGAATATTCAGCTACGATTATAGATAATTAATTCAGGGCTCTATACTAGCAGGGCTTCCTATCTAGGAGCATTAATTATCTGAGAGTTGAGCAATATGAACTTGCCGGAGTGTCATATTTCTCTTGTATAGTCAGGGAAAACCTGGTTGCATCCTGAAGATGTTGTTGCTCTCTACTAGAAGGCATGCTGTCTAGGAGCCATCCAATCTTTCGATTCTATACAGAAATAATTACTGAAATTTCTCAGTATTCATGAGATGTGTCGTGGCCTCAGCTGGGAGACTACACATCTACATATACTCTGAGAGACGACCTTCTCAGTCAGAGGTTTTATGTCATGAGATTTCACGCTTTATTGAGAGACATGAGTCTCAATACTCATCCGATTGTCGGATCCGGAGTATGTATAATTATGGTTTTACGATTTTTCCCTTGTTGAAAATCCACCATCTATATTAAGTCCCCTTCTTAGTGAGGGACAATCATGTTCCTCAGTCAGCACTGAATGGTGATTTTCCAGTTGCAGATAAAATAAGTAATTGAACTTAATCATAAGATAAGACGTTACCGGATTTTGACTGAATGAGCAAACCATGGTTTGAATGAAAACCCCAGTGGCACAATAGAGCGTCATCCAACGAGCATAAATTGGTGTAGAACCGCTTACTTGGTGATGGGAACTTCGTTGATTTAGGATTCACGGGTCCGGACCCATGAAAAGAAATCCTTGTCTTAGGAACAGACGCTCGTTCTTTCGTTAGTTTAAGGAACAAACAAAATAGACCTGAGTCTAATGATATAAAATTTTGTCTATGAGATTTCGCGAAAACCGAAATTTTATTTTTTAAATATGTGAGATTTCACAAAGTGGATAAACTATCGTTTCAAAGGTGGATGCTCGTACGAGAGAAAAGTTTTTATTTTGAATAGACGTGCGTCTGTTAGTAATAAAATTTTGTTTATGAGCTTTCATAAAAAAAATTTATCTTCGAGCTTTCAGAATTCTTTGAAAATATACTCTCGCTTCAAAGACAGATGCTCGTGCGAGGGAACAAAAATATATAGATACATTTTTTCAAATTTACGTGAGTTTCACGTTAAATATTTATATATTTTGTAAAATCATTTTTTGATTTTGAACAACTGTTGAAAGTAGACCATTATACATGGTGAAATAATGTTTGTATGTGAGTTTTCACAATTGTAGAATGGACGTCTGTCTAGTTTTTGAAAAACCAGTGGATGTTAAAATTCATGTGGGTTGTTCACGGTTTTATGAAAATCAAGTTATGATTTTGAATAATGAATTTTGCTCGTCTTTGCAGGTTTGAGGGAACGAGCAAGTTTTCAAAATTCTGACGTTATAATCACTACAGCTAGTGAAATTGTAAATTGGTAAGATTTGGATTGTTACCATTTTGTTACGCGTTTGTTATTAGTATATCCATGACTCCATGTCTTTCACCTCAGATAGTGGTAACTTCTGGTTACAACCACCCTTCTGGTTCTTCCGGCGAACGCTCCAGAAATATCTAAGTCAAAGAGGAAGACTTCTGCAGATGTTCATGCCGAGATGAATCAACCTTTCAGAGACGTTGGAAAGCTGGTACTTTATATGTCTCTCGATCATCTGGAATCGTCCCTTATCAGTAGAAGCACCGCCGTCTTCAGCAAATGAGACTATCGGCTGAAGATGAAGTTAGGATTTGCGTTGATGGTGTATATCCTAATTCAGATGTGGATGAACGAAGAATTTCGTCATAATTCGTCATCAGAAAATTCAGAAGTCGGTCTTTCAGTAAAAACACTATAAAATCTTCGTCTGATGTCGGATTTTCGCGGTCTACCCATGTTTCTTCATCCTTAGAAAATTTCCAAGCTTTGGCAGAGAAGATTTTCGGCTTTTGAGCAGGTTTAAGGGCCAAAATAGGCGAAACAGTAAACTTCTAGGAGACTTCCAGAAAGTTTTCAGCTGGTATGTAGTCCAATGTTTTGGCCACATCTTTTTGCTCGTTTCTCCAATTGCTATAAATTTTGGATATGTTGTAGAGGACATCCATATGAAGATAACAGTATATGAATCATCCCTAGATTCTTCACCAATTTCTCCCAGACCGATGCTTTGTGCGTGACAATGTAAAATCATCTCAGGCGAGCTTGTTGTAAAACACTCATGTTGTGTCTTTAGACCATTCGCTTGTGTGTGGAACGGTTGGTGAAGGATTTTAATTTCATTGATTCATTTGATATCAGGATCCCTTGATTGATACATGAACATGGTGCTTGCAGTGCCATCTTGTTTCTGTCAGTCGTAGAAACATCACTTCTGAAACCCTGGTCACGGGACCATAACTGAGGTTGTTCTCAAGAGGGGGTGATGTAATGACCATGGTTGCATGTCCTGGTGGTAGCATTCCTTTTATGATGAATGATTAGCACATGAGAGTCTGGTGTCACGGGTCTTGGAATGTGAAACTGATCATCATGATCAGTGGACTATTAGTCCCCAGTATTTTGTTAAATCTCTCCTTTTCGTTTTCTCTTCTTCTGGCAAGACTTGGATAGAGGACACAAGTAGAAAAATTGATGTAAAGACCTAGGTGGTAAAAGTTGAAGGTACCTTAATGAAGGACTTAGTGGAAAGACCTGGTGGACACCGATCGACTGTGGAAGTTATGAATCTCGTCTAAGAATTGCTGCTTGCATATTGTATGCTCTGGAAACTGCAGGAACCTCATACGACGTTGTAATTTGATGCTCGACCCCAACTTTTGAATCTAAGAGACTGAGTTACCTCATGAAACAAGAATCATTCAATTTGGAGTTATCTAGGTCAGCCAACGAAGCGTGCAAATTTGTAAATTGTAATCCCATATAAAATTTTCAGATTTCGTAGACCTAACGGTAAAGGCCATATCTTTCATCTCGTATATCCAGTTGATGCGCCCTTTTGGTATGTTGTAGAAGAGACATAGACAAACATCTTTCGTTCAGGAAGAATTGTCCCATTCCTCATCCATTGGTACGTTTTCCTAAACCCATGGCCGGAAGTGTGTTGTATCTCATTTATAAAGGTGATGAGAACATCTTGTAGAAGACTTGGGACTATGCCCGCCCATCGTGCAAGATTCGGAAAGACTTTCATGTGAACATACTTCATGTCTACACACCTTGATATGAATCATTAGTGCTTGGAGAAGTCCGCTTCATCGAGCAATACTTCAGAGAATGGTTAATTGATGAAGCCCTATCATGAAGATGTTGCTCTTGAGACCGTTGTTGATGCTAGATCACGATTGAAATTTATCCAGAAATTCTTGTTGATGCTGAAACTATGAACGGAGTTCCTCCACATATCCTTGTTGATGCTGATACTATGGTTGGAGTTGCTCCAGAGACCGAAAAAGGCTAGAATCATGATTATCGATATAGCCTTTTATATTCACGAACTAGTTAGTGAGTTTAGCATTCCTAATATGAATATGTTCTAGGATTTCAACCCAAATTCTCCTGAATATGACTTTACTGTGAAGTGGCCTCGTCAGGGAATCAATGTTGTTGTGGCAGATAACAACGGCAGTCTCCATTCTGGATGTGAGGAGAAAAGGTTCCTTGGTCGTACAGGGTTTGTGATGTAGAGAGGTTCCGTTGATGAAGTTTCATTGAATCACATCAGATTGCAAATTCCAATAAGATCAAGTCCCCAGTGTGTGTTGAAGGAGTTTGTGTCATCCATGGATGAATGATGTTGCATTTGCTTCAGAAGTCTTATCATGGGATAATGAAGAATTAGCGATTGTAATTTAGTTACACTTTGATTGCGCTGGTGTTGAATCAGTGTGTCATCGTCGAGATATTTGTGCTAAAGCCAGATGTGCCATTATCGAAGGTGTACTCTTTGATTGGGAGTACGATTTGAAGGCTTCTTAGATGCTTGAGCGTTGAAGCGTACATTCCTTAAGTATCAAATGTCTTAGTGGTTTGATCATCTCGGCCCTGGAGTATCTTTTGTTGATTCAGCATACCTTTCGTTGCGGTAGTGGGATTCGACACTTGTGCAGACATCAGAGCTTTCTGATTTTGTGGAACACATGGACTTGCAGGAGAAACGCCAAAATTGTTCTTTGCCATGTTTGGACATCATCTCAGTAATGAATGTTTCAGTGCTTGATTCGGAGAAACGTAAGATTCAACCACTTGGTAAAATACTAATGTTGTGAAGCTACCATTCATAACATCTTGCAGAGTTGCTAGCAGAATTGAGTCCCCATGTAGGATAGCATGTGAGGAAATAAATGACATAGACATGGAATGAGACTTTCCTGAGTGATAAACTTCTTGATGAATGTATATGCATATTTTGCAGGTTCTTGCTTCAACCTCGTCAAAGTTTGAAATTCCTCCAAGTACTCTGATAATGGAATGTCCGTCAAATCTTTTGGATCAGAACTTTCTTCGTTGGACAGATGTGCAACCAAAGGCGCTTTGTCAGTAGCAATATTTTCAGCATGGATCCAAGCTCGTCTGAAGAAAATGTCATATCCTGGATCTTCCTGATTATGTGAAACTTGGTTTCTGCGCAGGTTGAACTTATGTTCACTTTGAGAGTGATGTAGCCATAAGTGTCCCCAAGCGTTCTTTCAAGGTCTTTGATAGAGACGGGATCACGAGTAACTTCTTGTCGAGTGCCCGTGGATCCGATGGTTTTCAGTGGAATTTTGTTGATGGTTGTGCCAGCATCGATCAACGTTCTTCCAAATTTGTTTCTTCTAACTATGGTAAGCAGTCCCTAGTCGTACATCTCTTGGTATTTGGATGGAGGCTCAAGAAGTATTTCCAGAGTGGACTTCTTGACACGATGTGGTTCAGTGCTGTGAACATGTCTTTCCTTTGTACCTTTGATAGATAGAGCAATTCATATTTCGACCAAGGATTGAACTGCTTCTTTGACTGGTTGTTCAGAGAGCGTAAAGGTTCTGACTGGAGAGGATTCTTGTGTACTCCTTGGATTTTCCATTTCTTCTTCAGTTGGCTCTCTCCTGATGAACGACAATTTGATCGCACCATCTTGAACCCAGACTTCCAGTAACTCGATCACTCCTTCATGGGAAGAGAGAAGTTTGAGTCTGTATGATCATTTCCCGTTCATTGATGCCGGGTTGAGGTTTGTGCACTTCAGGATTGGTTATCTTTTCTTTGCGCCTTCAGAGGATGGAGAAGCGCTTCGATGCTGTGTCTTGGATTTCCTTTCATTCATTTCAACAACAACGTTTGTTGAAGGTTGGAGATTTTACTGATTGTTGACTAGGCGTCGGTTGCTTCGGGGTTCCTCGATCTTGAAGACTTTGCTCTTTCTAGTAAAGCAGGTGTAGTAGTTGCTGATCGTTTGGATGCTTCATGAAGCTCTAAAAAATATGAAACTTGAGATTTTCCAGCAAGGCTCTGTAGACCGGGATCATCCCATTTATGCACATGTCTACAAGTTGTTGCCCCATGACGTTTGGATCATGACAATCCAGGGCCTGGACTCTGAATCTTTTCACATAGTCATTGGGGTGTTCACTATTCCTCTGAAACATTCTTCCAAGATTAGAGAGAGTAACTTGCTCTGACACAAAGAAGTACTTTCTGTAGAAGGCGTTAATCATTTCTCCACAACTATTGATAGTCCCTGGTGCAATGTTGTTGTACCAGGTGTATGCCCCGCCTTTTAAGGATTTTGAAAATTCTTTGAGGCGAACAACATGGTTATGTTAATGTTCACCCAAGGCTTCCAGGAACCGAGAAACATGTTCCCGAGCATTACCTGTTCCGTCATACAAAGTGAAGGTTGGAGAGGTATAACCTTTTGGAAGAGGAATCCTTTGCGTCGCAGTAGGGTACGGAGGCTGGTGACGGTGGACATGTGATGTCTTGTCTTTTCCATGGTACTCCAAGAGGCGTTCTAAATATTCTCGAGTAATAAAATTTGATGATTCCTTCGCTGATGGATCGTCTGCAGCTTTGCAGACTTCGCTGTCATCCACTGTATGAATTGGAACTACTTCAGGATCATCATCTGAGGAAGTTTCCTTTTCTTTTCCTTTTCCTTGAGTCTTCTCTAACATATTGTGAGTGAGAGTCTTGATATAATTGAATAGATCCTTCTATGTTGCATCCATGTCAGTGTGATTCTTTGCAAGAGTCTCTTGCACTTTGATGAGATCAGCCATGGTAGGTGACGGATTCCCCCTGATTTCCTCAGGGTGTAGGCCGAACAGGGGATGACCTTCCATGTTAGCGTGAGGAGGAATAACATCACCACCGTCAGTGTCAGAGGTCTGAATGGTTTCCGGGATATCCTCATTGTTGTTGTTGCTAGTGCTAGCGTCGTTTGTGTTGGAACCTGTAACTAACCCAGACATAAGACCAGCCATCTTGTGAAATTGTGAGATTTCAACCGAGAGATCAATCTCCCACTGTGGTCGCTAATCTGTAGGTGGGGAAAAACGATTTGCTGGTTTTTTATGGAATTGAGGAGACGTCCGTGTGGAGACTCCTTGAACCGAGCGAAATGTTGAACCTCACACAGATGCACTGCAAGAATGGATTGCTTTTAAATTCGAGAGATCAATCTATAGGACTCCGACCTAAACCAATAACAATGGTCGTTCCAGAGTCAATTCGGTCACAAGAAAGGATGGGTTGATTTGTAGGAGGGAAGCTGAGAAATGTGCGAGATCAATGGTGATCTGAGATTGTAGGTGTGTTGTGAATTCAGCGTAGGAAAGTTCTGAATGATTGAATTTTTACTCAATTGAGAGTGATTGCTCAGATAATGAGTTCGTGTAGACGAAGGATTGTATGTATGAACTTGCCGAGAAATTGCTTGTCCTTTTAATCATGATTAAGAGGTCTTTTATATTGCTAAGTTGAAAACATCATGATCCCATGAAGTGTGACAGTTGCTGGAATCAGAGAATGGGAAGTGGGAAATCATGTCAAAACTAGTTGCTCATCATGCGGAGACTTGGTTAACTTTCCACCCACTACTTTGCTGAATCTTCCAACTGACTTGCTCACATTCTCGTCGTGTGTATGAACACACGTGTTGTAGACCGCCAGACCAACACCCTAGTTATTATTCCCCATGTGACTCGATTGATGTCTCGTGATTGTGGAGTCAGTTGCTGACTTTATGGGACGATGAGTCCATGTATTGCTGAGTTGAACATGATTTGCAAATGTTCTGAAACTCATGAATTAAATGTCTGTTGAGACGAGGTATTACTATGTTGATAACCTAAGACGAGCAAGTGTTGCTGAATTGTTGAATATTATAGTTGAACCAATATTCTTTAATCTGAGCAAATATTGCTGGTTTGAGCAAATATTGCTAGTCTGAGCAGATATTTCCGGTTTGAGCAAATATTGCTCGTTTGATGAATTGTTGGTAGCATGACCAAATAAAACATTAATTTAAGATACTGACTCCAGGGTCGAGTATAATAAATAAAAGTGTTGATCATGGGATCAATATAAAATTATCAGTATTTAGATCTGCTCAGAATCACGTTTTTGCAGAGCTCTGGATTCAAAAACCCTAATTTTAATTAAATTGATGATTCATTGAAAATCAACCGCACAGAGCGAAGGGACCGGCTACCTGGGATGATAAGTCCACCATGTAACGTCCAGATGCTCGAATGAGAAAAATACCAAAGTCTCTTGGGGACCAGTTGGTGAAAGAATGATTAAATGCTGGTTTAATCATTTATTGAAATAATGCTCGTGTGAGCGTCAAATAATAAAACCTAGTCATGAAAAGATGAGGGACCGACCAAGAAGTCATGAGACCGGCTCTTGGTGGCTGTGGGACCAATTTATGGTCGTTTGAGCAAACCCTCAATTGTTTGAAAAGAGTTTGAACCTAATATGAGCAATTGAGCAAATTAGGTTAAAATCATTAAAATGTGTGGGACCGTCTGTTGGCAAGCCTTAGGGCCACCCTTGGTTGGTCAAGGGGATGTGCCCGTGTCAGCATAGTATCCGTGTCTCAGTCCTGAGAGTTTCAATATTTTCCGATGCGCGTTTGAGCAACATTTTGAGAAAATATGCAGAATCCAGGGTTTTGCTGAAACTAGGAAAAATACATGAGATGATGAAAAATAATAAAAACAGGGAATTGCAAGGCATGGGACCGGCCACAGCTAGGGCATGGCCGGCTAACACGCACGGTCCCACACATTTTTCCCATTTTTATGTATTTTCTCTGAATTGAGGGAAATTCTATGAAACTAGAGTGTTTTATGAAATTAGGGAACTTCCATGAGATGAGAGAAATAAAATAATAATAAAATAGGAAACGATGGAGTGTGGGACCTGCACAACGGGAACGGTCCCAGGGCACTCTTCCCAATTTTATGTAATTTTCATGATTTTAGGGAATTTTCATAAAATCAAAGAGATTTGTTGAAACCAAAGTATTTTGTTGAAATCAGGGAGTTTTCATGGAATGAGGAAAGCAAAAAAAGTAATAATAATAAAATAAGGGACGTGTGGGACCGGCTAGGGCATGACCGTCCGGCTAGAGCCCGGTCCCACGGTTTCCCTAATTTTATAATAATTTTCATGGGTTTAGGAAAAATTCATGAAATCAGAGAATTTTCATGGATTGAGGTAAATAATAAAATAATGGGGAACTGAGGTGTGGGACCGGCCACGGCTAGGGAATGGCCGGTCGGCTGGTGCTCGGTCCCGTGATACCTTTCCATAATTTTATTATTTTCCTTGACATAAAGAAATATCATGAGATTAGAGAATTTCTTTGAAACGAAGGAGATTTGCTCGAATGAGAGAATTTTCATGAGATCAGGAAAAATAATAAAATATGATAAAATATAAAATTAGGCGTGGGACTGGTCATGGCATGACTGGCTGGCTGATGAGCCCAGTCCCCTGGCGCCTTTGCAAATATTTTATTATTATTTTTCTTTCTATTTTGCATAAGTTCATCATTCCTTCGTGTTCTGAAATGCTCGTTCGCGCATTCAGATGCTGGTCTGTGCATTATTGCTAAACACACTTGCACCATTTTAGTCCGCTCTTATTCGATGCTCAGATGCCTGTACATTGAATATCTATTACTAACCCATGGAATTTTGCTGGGAAAAGCATAAACTGAAGTAACGAAACATTCGAAGAATATAGTTGAATATTCAGCTAAGATTAGATATAATTAATTGAGGGCTCTATACTAGCAGGGATTCCTATCTAGGAGCATTAATTATCTGAGAGTTGAGCAATATGAACTTGCTAGAGTGTCATATTTCTCCTGTATAGTCATGGAAAATCTGGTTGCATCCTGAAGATGTTGTTGCTCTATACTAGCAGGCATGCTGTCTAGGAGCCATACAATCTTTCGATTCTATACAGAAATAATAACTGAAATTGCTCAGTATTCATGAGATGTGTCGTGGCCTCAGCTGGGAGACTACACATAGACATATACTCTGAGAGACAGCCTTCTCAGTCAGAGGTTTTATGGCATGATCTTTCACGCTTTATTGAGAGACATGAGTCTCAATACTCATCTGATTGCCGGATCCGGAATATGTATAATTATGGTTTTACGATTTTTCACTTGTCGAAAATCCACCATCTACACCTAGATTTATCAAAATACGGAACAAAAACTCTTGGGTATTTCTGTGGGAGACAGATTTATTCAATTCTATATACTTTTCTGTGTGAGACATATTTGTCTATTAAGTCTTCGACTTTGGGTCATAGAAACTCTTAGTTATGGGTGAGATCAGCTAAGGGAATAAAGTGCATAGTATCCTGATGAGATCAGAGATGTAAAGAGCGCAACTGTACCTTGAATCAGGGTGAGATTGATTAGGGTTCAACTACAGTCCATACCGAAGTTAGTTTGTAGTAGGCTAGTGTCTGTAGCCGCTTAATACAGTGTGGTGTTCAATCTGGACTAGGTCCCGGGGTTTTTCCGCATTTGCGGTTTCCTCGTTAACAAAATTTCTGGTGTCTGTGTTATTTTTATTCCGCATTATATTTTGTTATATAACTGAAATATCACAGGTTGTGTGTTGTATCGATCAATTTTTAGATCCAACCTTTGGTTGTTGATGAAAAAGCGGGGGTCTAACAACACCACCCAATATTTCGCTTAGCAATTTGTATGGACAAACTCCAATATACTTTCTAGAGAATTGATGGTATTTTTACAGTGCTTGTAGAAGTGGTAAGTAATGGTTCGTTCAAGACTTGTGAAAGCAGCTTTTTTAGACTTAATTTTTATAAATAAAAATAACAAACTCGAATAAAAAGTGTTGTGAGAATTATGGAGAGATTGGGGCTAGGATACCGCTATTTACCAATTCCAAAGTGATACTAATTATAGTCATGCAATTTCACACGTTCAAATTGATTCTCAACTATTGCAAAATTAGATTTTTTGAAACAACAAATGTTAATCCAAAGCATGAGACATCAAAACCCTAGGCTAAGCATGTTCCATCAAAAGAAAATACAATTGTTTAACATAAATCATAAAATCTATTTTCAATCTAGGCAAATAATCATAAATAAAAATTGCATAAATTAAATAATTAAGAATTACCACTTTTTCATTGGAAAGATAGCTTCCTCCGTCGCCCCAAGGATTGGGTCTAGCTCATCATGATGGAAACACGCTCAAAAGTTGATTTCATTTATGCTCAAAGATGGTATACAAATGATGAAAATGTGAGAAAATTATTAAAGTAGTGGTTTTCTTTTCTCTCCCAAACTCTCCCCAAATGTGCTCTCTAGCTCTCTATTTATACACACAAATACACATCACTCAAATATATTCTTCCATAACTCCAAAATCTTCTTCTTTTCAATTAAAAATATCTTCATGAATTTTTCCTTCTCTTTATTCGATATATGTCTTTACTAAACCCATATCTTCTTTAATTCGCAGAATAAAATCCAAGATAAAATATTCTAAGGATATCTTTCTTGTTTGATACAAGATAACTTCCTTTTTCTTCAAAACTTCATGTTTGTAAGGCAAGAAGATATTCTTCTCTTAAAGATAATAAATCCTTTACCGTTGAAACCAAATTTCCCGCCAATTTTTCTTTTCAAATCAAGGAAGAAGATGGAGCCCCCTTAACCAGTAATGGGGTGCGATTAACAGTTGGCTCCATGGGGGTGCCCCTTATCAATTAAGTGCCCCTTATCCAAAACTGAGAGTCCGAATAACATGTGTCCTCCGGGTGCCTATACCAACTTTTCGAGCCGAATTTTCCAAAAATGTTTATTTTCCAAAAATACCTACAAACACATAAAACACCATAATAAGTAGAAAATCGAGTACCAACAATACTAAAAATTGAGGACAATTCGGTCACAAAAATGTTTCTATCAAATACCCCCAAACTTATTATTTGCTAGTCCTCGAGCAAATCTAATCTAGAAAAAGAAAAATAACTACACTTAGCACGTGCAACAAGCCGTTAAACCGCTAGGTGGCCCTAGCGGCGGAGTGTTGTCTCCGGAGGGTTTACCAGAGGTGCACCCACAAAACTTTTACTCCGGACCCTAGCTATCTATGCAAAACCTTGGAAGGCACTAAAGAATCTCCTTGGTTGGCATACTCTCATTGACTACAGGAGGAAGTACCCTGATGCGAAATTCCAATTGTTGTACACGAGTTTGCACTCAACATACTAAAATTCATATATAAGTGACAGAGCTCTACTCAGATAGTTTCTGGACATCATAACCGGAGTCAACCAATCAAATGGAAAGATTGAGAAGATGGATAAAGAGAAATTAGATGGTTTAAAGTGAACGGTGTTTCCCATATCTGTCTGAAGGCCTCTGCCAAGATGAACCTATCCTAATGGGCTGAGATACCGGTCTGACTAATATCAACACAACTTGCATATACAAGGGGACCAGTGGTCGATAAACCTAACTCTAGATCAACACAACTGGCATATACAAGGGCACCAGTGGTCGACTTTATTGAATTTATTCCGGTTGGTCTGATGGTCTGGTCTCAAATTTTTTTTTTTTGGTATCTCAATCACCCTAATTCACCCTAGCAAAGGTAACAACTTGAATCGTGTGCCCCACCAAGTCACTTAAAAAAAATAAAAACAAAAGGGTTAGGATTCAACGAGATATGGCGAAACTACCATTTTTTTTAATTCCAACACCTGAGCTCGGTGATTTTATGAATAGACTCTTTAGATGTTTCCTTCTAATCATATTGGTTCCTCAATTCCAACAACCAAGATGTTCCCATCCACTTAAATTGGTTAGTTCCAACCTTAATAAGCATAAATTTCTAGGCTCTGGAGTTTATTTATTGCAACTAAAAGCTAACAAAAAGTTTCTTCCCCACCCCCAAACTTAAATCTAACATTGTCCTCAATGTTCTAAAGATGCAATTAAAAGCATTAACAAGGAGAAACTGTTACCATTTGATGGATGGAAAAAGAAATAAGGAAGGATATTACCGTAAGCATGAGCGTGGGTGCTTCCCAGAAAATGCTAAATTTAAAGTCTTTAGCTGGAAATCAAATACCTCAAAAAGGATTATCACCTTCCAAAGTCATATACCAATAGACGAAATATTTGCGGGTCCTCATAACCAAATAGAGCAGACACAAAATAAAGACTACCATCTTGGATTAAAAAAATGAGCTGACGGAGCATAACTTGATCTAGGGCTTTCATCAAGTCAACTAGATTTATCTGGGGTGTCTATTTGGCTCTA
Organism: Papaver somniferum; assembly: GCF_003573695.1. NCBI lineage: Eukaryota > Viridiplantae > Streptophyta > Magnoliopsida > Ranunculales > Papaveraceae > Papaver > Papaver somniferum. The sequence goes on from NC_039364.1 coordinate 134,562,271, forward strand.
TATAAGTGTCTAGGAAAACAGGTTCAACCGAATGACATGTGTCTAAGAATTGGGTTTCTTCATGGACAATATCTGGAGGATCGGGCATCAGAGTTTGAAAAAACTGAAGTAGTATCTTAGATGCACAAAGCTCGAGTACCAAGTTAGGGACTTCAATTAGGGATACATGACGATCACTAGAGTCATCATTACCCCCAAACTTAGGGTGAAAAATATCCTCAAATGGACCAAAATCTATGGGATGGGTTCTAGGTTCCATAAAGTCAGCACATATGCTAATTTCTTTTGGGGACTGTTAATCTAAACGAACATCATCCTAATATAATGGATTATCAAAGAAAATCTCTAGCATAGGCTCATCAACTAAGGTGTTTTCCATGGTTACATCCTCCGAAGCACTGAAAGGTTCATCAAATAATGGATTATCAAACATAGTGTAGGCTAAAGGATCAGGAACTAGAGTGCTAATCATGTTCACCACTTCTAAATCATCTATCTCAGAAGACTTAATGACATTAAAGACATTCAGCTCAATTGTCATATTACCAAAAGATATGTTCATAAGTCTGGTTCTACAATTGATGACAGCATTAGATGTGTCTAAGAATAGGCGACCTAAAATCAGCGGTATTTGAGCACTTGGGTCCTGAACAGGATGGGTATCTAGAACCAAAAAATCCACTAGGTATATGAACCTATCAACCTCAATAAGAACATCTTCTATGATACCACGAGGCACTTTGACATACCGATCATCTAATTGAAGTGTCATTTTAGTCGGTTTCAACTTACCAAGTCCTAGCTGGGTATACACATGGTATGGGAGTAAGTTAACACTAGCTCCTAAGTCAATCAATGCCTTATAAACTACATGATTACCAATCACACAAGATGGTGGGGCATCCAGGGTCCTTATACTTAGGGGGTGTTTGGTTCAGAAGAATTGAACTTACTTGACCAGATAAAAAGGCTTTCTTATGGACATTCAGCTTACGCTTTCACGTACAAATATCTTTAAGGAACTTGGCATAAGCAGGCATCTTCCTAATTGCTTCTAATAATGGAATGTTGATGTTCACCTGCTTAAATATTTCCACTATCTCGTTGAAAGTCGACTCCTTCTTTGTTGGGGATAACAAATATGGATATGGGGCTCTAGACACATAGGTAGTCCTATCAGGAATTTCTTAGGACTCCTTAGAAATTGTTTCAGTTTCCTCAGCTATGGGCTCCTCTTCGGAAGTATAAGGTGGAACTAAAGTATGTCCACTAGGCATGGCTACCTTATTGTCTACCGTTTTACCGCTCCTAAGGGTTGTTATTGCATTAACATGATCGGATGGTCTTTCACCTATTTCATTAATTCCTCTAGGGTTGGGTTGAGTTTGACTAGGAAACTTACCTCTTTCTCTTAAAGACTCATTTATCTGACTAACCTGGGTTTTCAACTCGGAAATAGTTGGAGAGTTAGCCTGACCTATTCTCTTATTTTCTTCTAAACCTTGAGCAACATATTGCTGAAACTGCACAGTGTTACGAGTTAACAAAGTAAGAGACTCTTCTAAACTCATAATCTTCTTATCCGAAGGGTTCTGGAACTGTGCCGGAGCTGAAGGATTCTTAACATAGCCAAAACCGGGGGGAACCTGAGAGTTACTAGACTGACCTTGATTCCGGTCCTTAGACCAAGAAAGGTTGGGCTGGTTTCTCTAGCCAGGGTTATAGGTTTCTGAATATGGGTCAAACTTCTGACGGTTATCGAATCTAATGTTGTTATAAAGATCATCGGCTTGCTCCTCAACAGTATGGCCTTCCCAAAAAGGCTCTATTCTACCACTATTATCACTAGAATGACCTAATTCTAAGGCTTATAACCTTTTGGCTATGGCTGCTATTTTAGCATCTGACTCATAAGAACTTTCTACCCTATTGACATTTCCTCTACTTAGAAGAATTCTTTTCTGGGGTTCCCTACTATTTTCTCATTGTTGGGTCTTATCGGCGATTTCATTCAAAAATGTCATCGCCTCATCAACAGTTTTATTCTCAAACCCACATGTGCATAAGGACTCAACCATGGTTGTTGTTGAATAATCTAAACCCTCGTAGAGAATCTGAACTAACCTAACCATCTCTAAACCATGATGAGGACATTGAGATATTAAGTCATTGAACCTTTCTAAATACCTATATAAAGATTCTCCTCCTTGTTGAGCAAAAGTACATATTTGTGTCCTAATAGACGATGTTTTGTTCCTTGGGAAAAACTTCTGTGTAAAGGCAGATGTAAGTTGGTCATAGGTTTTAATTGACTTAGAAGCCAAACTATACATCCAATATTTGGCTTTATCTTTTAAGAAAAAGGGGAATAACCTAAGTTTCAACGCATCATCACTAAGGTTTTCAATTTTCAGAGTACTACAAACTTCCTCAAATTCCCTAACATGAAAATAGGGGTTCTCATTCTCTTTCCCTAAAAATATTGGGAGCATCTGTAAAGTCCCAGGTTTGAGTTCATAATTTGCCTCGGTTTCAGCTAACTTGATACAAGACGGACGAGAGGTCCTAGTTGGGTTTAATAAAGCTTTCAAAGTTGCCATTTCTGGCACTACCAAAGGACTAGAAGTACTTTCTTCACTAATTGTCAAGTTTTCAAAGCTGAAATTTCCAAAGACAGGGCTCTAAAAAGAAGAGTCTTCGATCTCCCCGCCTTCACAAAAGAACTACTAGGTTTATCACTAATCAAACGACCTAGAGTGTTTCTTTTACAAGCCCGCTCTCTAATAACCTCGGGAATACACTAGAAAAACAAAATAAAAAGAAAAAAATCCTAAAAGGAAGGGAAGTTCTATGCAAACACAAACAACGCTGACTCCACCACAGAAAACCTACTGATTTCTAGCAAACAAAAAGCATGATGGCTCCACTTAGATTGTTTCTAGACCATCTTCTAATCCTTTGAAAGGGAATTCGTTACAATTTAAGCAAACCCCTCTGGAATCAATCCGAGTTAAAGTAAGTTAAATCGAGACGAGGGAAGCTCAGGGGAGCTTTGATACCCAAGGCCTCACCGGCGTCACAAGGCGGCGTATTCAACTCACAGAAACCACCATGAACTTTGAAGCATGCTTAAAAGAGTAACCAATATTTTTCGAATGACTTTTCTATTAAGCTCGTTACCCTATAGGTCTCGTTCTAGTCAAATTTTAGGCTTAGGTTTGCGTTTGGTTTCGTTTTCCTAAGGCGGGCAAGAAGGGAACGGTGATGAAATCCGAACCCTTATCTTGTATGGCCAGTCCTTGCCCTTTACTAGGAAATTAAAGCAGCCTTTTTTGATTCCTCAGCATATATGCAAACGAAGGAATACAGTAAACCCGCTGACAGGGGATTCGCGGGTGTTTAGATAAACTTACTTCCGTACCATACGGGGGATGAACCGCTGAAGTCGACTCGGGCCACGACTCCTATGTCATGTACGAACCCGAGGAGCCGAGGCGATATCGTAATCGCCGTCCTTCTCTACAAACAAATTATATTTAAACTACCCTTCCGTAGGGTTAAAAAAAAATCTCAAAGTCCACAGTCCAAAGTCTAAAAATAAAGTGCAAAAGAAAAACATAATCTAAAAAAAAATAAAAAAATGTCTCTCTCTCTCTCTCTTTTTTTAATTAATTTTTATTCTTCTTTTCTTTCGCTCCTTTCGCTTTGCTTTTACTCCAAATCTTTAAGTATTCACCAAAAGCTTTGGCAAATTTTTCTTTCGCTCCAAACTCCAAACTCTGTAACGAAAAGACAAAAAACCAAAAAACGTAAAGAAGAACAAATAAAATAAAATAAAAAAGCAAATAAAAACCTAAAAAAAAAAATCGAAAAACTCTAGCCTAAAGACAAGTCCGCGTTGGCGCCGCCAAAAATTGTTGGTATTTTTACAGTGGTTGTAGAAGTGGTAAGTAATGGTTCGTTCAAGACTTGTGAAAACAGCTTTTTTAGACTTAATTTTTATAAATAAAAATAACAAACTCGAATAAAAAGTGTTGTGAGAATTATGGAGATACTGGGGCTAGGATTCCGCTATTTACCAATTCCAAAGTGATACTAATTATAATCATGCAATTTCACACGTTCAAATTGATTCTCAACTATTGCAAAAGTAGATTTTTAGAAACAACAAATGTTAATCCAAAGCATGAGATATCAAAACCCTAGGCTAAGCATGTTCCATCAAAAGAAAATACAATTTTTTAACAAAAATCATAAAATCTATTTTCAATCTAGGCAAATAATCATAAATAAAAATTGCATAAATTAAATAATTAAGAATTACCACTTTTTCATTGGAAAGATAGCTTCCTACGTCGCCCCAAGGATTGGGTCTAGCTCATCATGATGGAAACACGCTCAAAAGTTGATTTCATTTATGCTCAAAGATGGTTTACAAATGATGAAAATGTGAGAAAATTATTAAAGCAGTGGTTTTCTTTTCTCTCCCAAACTCTCCCCAAATGTGCTCTCTAGCTCTCTATTTATACACACAAATACACATCACTCAAATTTATTCTTCCATAACTCCAAAATCTTCTTCTTTTTAATTAAAAATATCTTCAGGAATTTTTCCTTCTCTTTATTCTATATATGTCTTTACTAAACTCATATCTTCTTTAATTCACAGAATAAACCCAACATAAAATCTTCTAAGGATATCTTTCTTGTTTGATACAAGATAACTTCCTTTTTCTTCAAAACTTCATGTTTGTAAGGCAAGAAGATATTCTTCTCTTAAAGATAATAAATCCTTTACCGTTGAAAACAAATTTCCGGCCAATTTTTCTTTTCAAATCAAGGAAGAAGATGGATCCCCCTTAACCAGTAATGGGGTGCGATTAGCAGTTGGCTCCATGGGGGTTGCCCCTTATCAGTTAGGTGCCCCTTATCCAAAACTGAGAGTCCGAATAACATGTGTCCTCCGGGTGCCTATACCAACTTTTCGAGCCGAATTTTCCAAAAATACCTACAAACACATAAAACACCATAATAAGTAGAAAATCGAGTACCAACAATACTAAAAATTGAGGACAATCCAGTCACAAAAATGTGTCTATCAAATACCCCCAAACTTATTATTTGCTAGTCCCTGAGCAAATCTAATCTAGAAAAATAAAAATGACTACACTTAGCACGTGCAACAAGCCGTTAAACCGCTAGGTGGCCCTAGCGGCGGAGTGTTGTCTCCGGAGGGTTTACCAGAGGTGTACCCACAAAAATTTTACTCCGGATCCTAGCTATCTACGCAAAACCTTGGAAGGCACTAAATAATCTCCTTGGTTGACATACTCTCATTGACTAGAGTAGAAAGTACCCTGATGCGAAATTCCAATTGCTGTACACGAGTTTGCACTCAACATACTAAAATTCATATATAAGTGACAGATCTCTACTCAGATAGTTTCTGGACATCATAACCGGAGTCAACCAATCAAATGGAAAGATTAAGAATATGGATAAAGATAAATTAGATGGTTTAAAGTGAACGGTGTTTCCCATATCTGTCTGAAGGCCTCTGCAAAGATGAACCTATCCTAATGGACTGAGATAGCGGTCTGACTAATATCAACACAACTGGCATATACAAGGGGACCAGTGGTCGATAAACCTAACTCTAGGTCAACACAACTGGCATATACAAAGGCACCAGTAGTCGACTTTATTGAATTTATTCCGGTTGGTCTGATGGTTTGGTCTCATTTTTTTTTTTGGTATCTCAATCACCCTAATTCACCCTAGCAAAGGTAACAACTTGAATCGTGTGCCCCACCAAGTCACTTAAAAAAAAATAAAAACAGAAGGATTAGGATTCAACGAGATATGGCGAAACTACCATGTTTTTTTTTAATTCCAACACCTGAGCTCTGTGCTTTTATGAATAGACTCTTTAGATGTTTCCATCTAATCATATTGGTTCCTCAACTCCTACAACCAAGATGTTCCCATCCACTTAGATTGGTTAGTGCCAACCTTAATAAGCATAAATTTCTAGGCTCTGGAGTTTATTTATTGCAACTAAAAGCTAACAAAAAGTTTCTTCCCCACCCCCAAACTTAAATCTAACATTGTCCTCAATGTTCTAAAGATGCAGTTAAAAGCATGAACAAGGAGAGAATCTGTTAACACTTGATGGATGGAAAAAGAAATAAGGAAGGATATTACCGTAAGCATGAGCGTGGATGCCTCCCAGCAAATTCTAAATTTAAAGTCTTTAGTTGGAAATCAAATACCTCAAAAAGGATTATCACCTTCCAAAGTCATATACCAATAGGCGAAATATTTGCGGGTCCTCATAACCAAATAGAGCAGAGACAAAATAAAGACTACCATCTTGGATTAAAAAAATGAGCTGACGGAGGATAACTTGATCTAGGGCTTTCATCAAGTCAACTAGATTTATCTGGGGTGTCTCTTTGGGCTTTATATAAGTGTATAGGAAAACAGGTTCAACCGAATGACATGTCTCTAAGAATTGGGTTTCTTCATGGACAGTATCTGGAGGATCGGGCACCAGAGTTTGAAGAAACTCAAGTAGTATCTTAGATGCACAAAGCTCGAGTCCTAAGTTAGGGACTTCAATTAGGGATACATGACGATCACTAGAGTCATCATTACCCCCAAACTTAGGGTGAAAAATATCCTCAAATGGACCAAAATCTATGGGATGGGTTCTAGGTTCCATAAAGTCAGCACATATACTAGCTTCTTTTGGGGACTGTTCATCTAAACGAACATCATCCTAATATAATGGATTATCAAAGAAAATCTCTAGCATAGGCTCATCAACTAAGGTGTTCGCCATGGTTACATCCTCCGAAGCACTGAAAGGTTCATCAAATAATGTATTATCAAACATAGTGTAGGATAAAGGATCAGGAACTAGAGTGCTAATCATGTTCACCACTTCTAAATCATCTATCTCAGAAGACTTAATGACATTAAAGACATTCAGCTCAATAGTCATATTACCAAAAGATATGTTCATAAGTCTGGTTCTACAATTGATGACATCATTAGATGTGGCTAAGAATGGGCGACCTAAAATCACCGGTATTTGAGCACTTGGGTCCTGAACAGGATGGGTATCTAGAACAAAAAAATTCACTGGGTATATGAACCTATCAACCTCAATAAGAACATATTCTATAACACCACGAGACACTTTGACATACCGATCAGCTAATTGAAGTGTCATTTTGGTCGGTTTCAACTTACCAAGTCCTAGCTGGGTATACACATGGTATGGGAGTAAGTTAACACTAGCTCCTAAGTCAAGCAATGCCTTATCAACTACATGATTACCAATCACACAAGATATGGTGGGGCATCCAGGGTCCTTATACTTAGGGGGTGTTTGGTTCAGAAGAATTGAATTTACTTGACCAAATAAAAAGGCTTTCTTATGGACATTCAGCTTACGCTTTCGTGTACAAAGATCTTTAAGGAACTTGGCATAAGCAGGCATCTGCCTAATTGCTTCTAATAATGGAATGTTGATGTTCACCTGCTTAAATGTTTCCATTATCTCGTTGAAAGTCGACTCCTTCTTTGTTGGGGCTAACAAATGTGGATATGGGGCTCTAGACACATAGGTAGTCCTATCAGGAATTTCTTGGGACTCCTTAGAAATTGTTTCAGTTTCCTCAGCTATGGGCTCCTCTTCGGAAGTATAAGGTGGAACTAAAGTATGTCCACTAGGCATGGCTACCTTATTGTCTACCGTTTTTCGCTCCTAAGGGTTGTTATTGCATTAACATGATCGGATGGTCTTTCACCTATTTCATTAATTCCTCTAGGGTTGGGTTGAGTTTGACTAGGAAACTTACCTCTTTCTCTTAAAGACTCATTTATCTGACTAACCTGGGTTTTCAACTCGAAAACAGATTGAGAGTTAGCCTGACCTATTCTCTTATTTTCTTCTAAACCTTGAGCAACAGATTGCTGAAACTGCACAATGTTACGAGTTAACAAAGGAAGAGACTCTTCTAAACTCATAATCTTCTTATCCGAAGGGTTCTGAAACTGTGCCGGAGCTGAAGGATTCTTAGTATGGCCAAAACCTGGGGGAACCTAAGAGTTACTAGACTGACCTTGATTCTGGCCCTTAGACCAAGAAAGGTTGGGATGGTTTCTCCATCCAGGGTTATAGGTTTCTGAATATGGGTCAAACTTCTGACGGTTATCGAATCTAATGTTGTTATAAAGATCATCGGCTTGATCCTCAACAGTATGGCCTTTCTAAAAAGGCTCTATTCTACCACTATTACCACTAGAATGACCTAATTCTAAGGCTTCTAACCTTTTGTCTATGGCTGCTATTTTAGCATCTGACTCATAAGATCCTTCCACCCTATTGACATTTCCTCTACTTAGAAGAATTTTTTTCTGGGGTTCCCTAATATTTTCCCATTGTTGGGTCTTATCGGCGATTTCATTCAAAAATGCCATCGCCTCATCAACAGTTTTATTCTCAAACCCACATGTGCATAAGGACTCAACCATGGTTGTTGTTGAATAATCTAAACCCTCGTAGAGGATCTGAACTAACCTAACCATCTCTAAACCATGATGAGGACATTGAGATATTAAGTCATTGAACCTTTCTAAATACCTATATAAAGATTCTCCTTCTTGTTGAGCAAAAGTACAGATTTGTGTCCTAATAGACGATGTTTTGTGCCTTGGGGAAAACTTCTGTATAAAGGAAGATGTAAGTTGGTCATAGGTTTCAATTGACTCAGAAGCCAAACTACACACACAAATACACATCACCCTCCCCAAATGTGCTCTCTAGCTCTCTATTTATACACACAAATACACATCACTCAAATATATTCTTCCATAACTCCAAAATCTTCTTCTTTTTAATTAAAAATATCTTCAAGAATTTTTCCTTCTCTTTATTCTATATATATCTTTAGTAAACCCATATCTTCTTTAATTCGCAGAATAAAATCCAAGATAAAATCTTCTAAGGATATCTTTCTTGTTTAATACAAGATAACTTCCTTTTTCTTCAAAACTTCATGTTTGTAAGGCAAGAAGATATTCTTTTCTTAAAGATAATAAATCCTTTACCGTTGAAACCAAATTTCCCGCCAATTTTTCTTTTCAAATCAAGGAAGAAGATGGAGCCCCCTTAACCAGTAATGGAGTGCGATTAGCAGTTGGCTCCCTAGGGTTCCCCTTATCAGTTAGGTGCCCCTTATCCAAAACTGAGAGTCCGAATAACATGTGTCCTCCGGGTGCCTATACCAACTTTTCGAGCCGAATTTTTCAAAAATGTTTATTTTCCAAAAATACCTACAAACACATAAAACACCATAATAAGTAGAAAACCGAGTACCAACAATACTGAAAATTGAGGACAATTCGGTCACAAAAATGTGTCTATCAAGAATCAACTAGGCAGTCGTAATCAATCTAGATAAAAAGTATATCAAAGAGTTTATATCCCAATCTCTCGATTTGATCTTTACTCAAGCAAATAGAAAGATGCGAGTCTTTATCAAAGAGAGATAACTTGGATGGTACCAAAGACCAATATCCAAGTGTCAATCAATTTAAATCAACAACCAAAAGGTCGGATATTCTAATTGATTGATCTTCATTGCACAACATATATTATTTCAATTGGAATACACAATCAAATTAACCACAAAAAGTGATCAATTTAATTATTCATGCTCGACATAAGAAAATCTTTGGAGCAATAACTAAGTTAATCACAAGAAATAATCAAATCAGTCAATAGTGCTGAACATAAGAAAACTTACGGAGCCTCACAGTAATACATAATAAATTATTGATCAGGGAAGATCAATACTGCGGAATACACAAGGATTCATTCTATTTTCCATCACTATTTGCATAACGACATACAATAGACATAATCCTTGCAAACAACGATTTTAACCTATCTTCCATCATAATTGACATAATAGGCTTAACTTTTGTACTTGTCAAAAGTGCATTCATTTTTATATCAATGCGTGAATATCGACTTATGAAAGACTTTACTTTTGACAAAGTATGGTACAATCAAGTTCACGGACGTAAACAAATATCTCATAACAATATTGCAATATATAAAACCATAAAGATTAATACTGCAAAAATAATCATCTTCCAAATTTTTTTTAGAATTTAAACAAATAAACCTAAAAACATGAAGATGAAAACGTTGGACATAGCTATGTGTATTCACAAATTGCTATTCCAAACTCTAGTAATCCTTCTCAAAAATAAGAATAAATTCTCATAAGAAGTTTCCTAGGCATCAAGACAAACTCGTAATGCACATATAAGATGATTTGTCCTTAGAGGGTAGAATCAATCTTTTTCGCCTGGATTTACACCAAGAATAGTTACAAAAGGCTTATAAAATGATTTTCTTATCAAAGAAGAACGTACACGGTCATTAACGACTATGCACCATAATTCACATAAAAATGATTGTGAACATTCAAGAATCCCATAGTAATACGTGTTACTGCCCATTCTTGAACTTCCTTCTTTGTGATTAACCAACAACATTCTTGCTAAAAGCTACAAATGAGCTTAAAAGAGTAGTAATCCAAGAATCCAAGTGCCCAAGTCCAAGAGAAGTGGAACAAGTGCACGAGACGGAGAAAAACACTTGAAAACAAGAGGCAGGATAAATACCAATCTTAACTCATCCACATTCAGCAATTTTTATCTCCAAATTGAAGAGAATGCTAAAAGAATGGAGTCATTCCAAGTTCGTACGAAGAAGTTACGGCCAAAACAAGTTTACCGAATATCGACGTCTATAGGCAAGTATACATACGGGTTTACAAACGAATTCTCGTGACCTGGAGAAGTATGCAAACAGGTATGCGTACTTTAGTCCCTTGATTTTGAATTTAAATGATGGCATGCACACCAGGTATGTGTACCATGAAGTCCAAACATCCCGAACTACTATTTTCAAACCTAAACATTTAAGAACCTTAAACACAGATCAAGTTAGGTAGAAATGAATGATAAGAAAGGTATGTAGATCATTATAAGTACTCCAAGAAAATAAATAAAAGAACAAAACTTGCTCAAGTTTATAGACATACCTTTTTAAATGAATCCAATCGAATTCTACAACCTTACCAAACATAATCTGTGGACCCCAATTCTCGTGCTTCCATCACTGTATACATAGCAGGGCATTCCTTGGTGAGGATGCACTTTCAACACACTCAAGTTGTGTTGAGGTGAACAATGTATTGCTCAACACAAGTGACTTTTGGATTATCATGAAAGAGATCGCTTTTAGAACCTTCCACATCCAAATCCAATTTTCCAAAGAACTTATTAAGTTCCAACATAATGGATAGTGCTTTCTCCATAGTCATGGAATTTTCTGGGAGATCATTCCTTTTCACACTCAAAACATCATTGACTTTCTTTGGTATCCACTTCTGAGTGTGTTCAGGAACAACTGAAACCTTCTTCCCATTATTCTTTTCAATATTTTTCGAAAGAGAATTGGATTGACTATTCTTTTTCAAGTTAGTCTTTCTCCAATTGGGAGCATCGGATCTTGTCTTTGTCTTTACGAAGTTATCCTTTTGCTAACCATTACGATTGTGAAAAGGCTTCGTATGACGTTTATACGCAAATCTAGGTTTATCACATCACTAATTCCTTTTCCTAAAGGTTGGATAGTTACAACCTGTAACGTTAAGGGGATTAGTCTTAACATATGATCTTGGTTTCACAACTTCTTGTGATGCCCAAACAAGAACATCATGAAGTTTCTCATTCCTTATATGGAAACGACATATCCTTTCTAGGTGACCTTTATTTCCGCAATAGTGGCAAACATAAGGAATGTTCTTACCTCGATACGTGTGTGCTGACTTTGGAGGTTGATAAACTTTGCTCTTTTGAACATTAACTGCCGGTGAATATATTTCACTTTTGCCATCAGTGGAAACCTTTTTTTGAGAAGAATCAACAGCCTTGAAAATTTTTACCTCTTTGCTAGTACTTGGAGCATATATTCCCTTATAGCCCAATCCCTGTGTATCACGGTGATTTTTACTTGCTCCTAGCATAGTGGTTAACTTGATTGAACTAGTATTGAACTTTTTCAAGTCATCTTCCAATATCTTTATTTTATCAAGAGCAGCAGCTAAATCAGTCTCAAGGCGTTTTTCTCGAGCAAGAAAAGCGCTTTCTCTGTCATCAAAACTAACTTGTTGAGAGTTAATCCTTGCTTCGGAATCTGCAAGTTTCTCTTCCAACGAAAAGTACTTTTGATAAAGATTATCACATTCAAGTGACTTCATACGTAGGTTTTCCTCAGAATCCTTGAGGATCGATTCATTAGAACGATTTGAAAAATAAACACCTGCGTAACATCTTCTCAATTTCTTGTTTTCTCGATAGAGAGGAGTCAGAAGAGGTGAGACATGAGAAGTTGTAATCTTCTTCATATTCCACGAAGAAAAAAAGTTAGCATACTCTGAGACTTCCTCATCAACATCTCTATCAATATCTGAATCACCTTCATCAGAAAGTTCATACAACTGTTCTTCTAGGAGAGTTTCCCAATCAATAGTTTTTACATCAAGAGAATGTTTAGATATTGACTTAGATGTTACAGTTTTCTCAGGTGAATCCAAGCTTTTAGAATCATCTGGTAATTTCTAAACTGGTATGTTATTAGAGATAGACTCGTCCATAATCAGATCGCTACAAACACAGACTTATAAGATCTTTAACGTGTTTGCCTGCTCTGATACCAATTGGTCTAACAACACCACCCAATATTTCGCTTAGCGATCTGAATCGACAAACTCCAATATACTTTCTAGACAATCAACTAGACAGTCAGACTCAATCTAGATAAAAAGTATATCAAAGAGTTTATATCTCAATCTCTCGATTTGATCTTTACTCAAGCATATAGAAATCTGATAGTCTTTATCAAAGAGAGATAACTTGGATGGTACCAAAGACCAATATCCAAGTGTTAATCAATTTAAATCAACAACCAAAAGGTCGGATATTTTAATTGATTGATATTCAACGCGCAACCTGTATTATTTCAATTATAAAGATAAACAATATAATACGGAAATAGAAATAAGACAGACACCAAAATTTTGTTAATTAGGAAATCGCAAATGCAGAAAAACCCCGGTACCTAGTCCAGATTGAACACACACTGTATTAAGCCGCTACAGACACTAGCCTACTCCAAGCTAACTTCGGATTGAACTGTAGTTGAACCCCAATCAATCTCCCATTGATCCAAGGTACAATTATGCTCCTACGCCTCTGATCCCAGCAGGATACTGCGCACTTGATTCCCTTAGCTGATCTCACCTACAACTAAGAGTTGCGACAACTCAAAATCTCAGGCTTTGACAATAAACAAATCTGTCTCACACAGACAAGTCTATCAAAGGATCAATCTGACTCCCACAGATAAACCCTAAAGGTTTTGTTCCGTCTTTTGATAATAATCAAGGTGAACAGGAACCAATTGATAATCCTGTCTAATATTCCCGAAGAACAGCCTAGAGTTATCAATCACCTCACAAAAATCTTAATAGTATGATAGCGAAAAAATATGTTTCGGAATCACAAACAATGAGTCGGAGATGTTTGTGATTACTTTTTATATCTTTCCTATCGGAGATATCAATCTCAAGCCAATCAATCTGATTGTACTCGTACGATAGAAGATGCAAGATCATATCACATAACTACAATAAAAGTAGAATCGGTCTGGCTTCACAATCCCAATGAAGACTTTAAGTCGTTAACCCGGTTTGAGAAAAGAAAACCAGAGGTTAAAGGAGAATCGACTTTAGCACGCAAACTAGTATCACACGTAAGGTGTGGGGATTAGTTTTGCACAATACTAGATGTCTCCTTTATATAGTCTTTCAAATCAGGGTTTGCAATCAATGTTAGCTTAGTAACAAAGCATTCAATATTCATCGTTGGATGAAAACCTGATTTAGATTCAAGCTAATATATCTCAACCGTTAGATCGAAAACTTAGCTTGTTACACACACTTGAAAATGCACGCTTCTAGGTTTTTTAGCCGTACCCAAACATATGCACTTGTTGGTTCAGCAATAGTTAACCAAATGGTCAGTGTTAGAGCATTTCTCGGTCAACCTCGCATGCGTTGTTATCTCAGGCATGTTTGTCAATGTTAGTGATCAAATAAGTGTTGATTTCTAGTCTAATATAGCTAAGTCTCGGACTAGGATAGAAAGTGTAGTTGAGCCCAAGGACTTCATGGCGATTCATTGTACAAGAAGAAGAACTACTCAAGGAACCGGTGGAACTTCTCGGCAAAAAGGTATGTGAAGACTTGAACTTATCTGTCACTCAAAAGTCTATCTAGTCTATCTCCTACTCTTTGAGACAAGAAGTCGTATGCTATATATATAGACTTGGATTATACACATTTGGTATTTCGAGCCGATTATACCTCGCCTATCTATATCTCGAAATATGTGTTGGTAAGCTTTTCGTTTCGACCAAGTTTATCTTTAACTAGTGACGAAAGTCATGATATGTTTCAATCACTTTGAAAATTTCTTTGACGAGAAATGTTGTAACAACTATATAACATCCTCTAAGAATGTTTCAATGATTGAAATGAGAGTTTAGATACATAACCAATGGTGGACATAAACATTGTTATGGAAATACATTTATGTATAAATCCTATTCCTTGAACCAAAGTTTGCGAACTTTGTTGATCAAGAGAAACTGGAAGAATGGCTTGTTTCCAAGTCCGCGAACTCAGTCCGCGAACTGCCGAACTTCTCATCCCGAGAAATTATACCGGAGTTGACGAACTAGCTGCGTCCGCGAAGCCAGTTCGGCAACCGGAGGAAGGTCTTTGCCGAGATTTTCTGCTGGAGTTTGTAAACTCTACCGGTTACTTAAGTCCGCGAACCTAGTCTGCGAACTTGAGAAAGGTTATATATCTGAAGATGATTTCTAAACTTAAACTTAAAAAGACTAAGGAAAGCAGTTTACAAACCGTGGTTATAAAGTTCATGAACTGATTCGTGTGAATCAAATCATCTCTGCTTCAATTGTGTCTTGTGTAGTACATAAGATTTCCTTACAATTGAACAACTCTATAACTAGTTCATTTGAGTCATTTGAACTAGTTATGGTAAAGAAGAACATGGCTGATATGAAATGCTCATATGGCTAACCTTTTGGTTAACTATTATTGAACCAACAAGTGCATAGTTTGGGTACGGTTAACAAACCTAGAAGTGTGCATTGTCAAGTGTGTGTAACAAGCTAGTTCTTTGAGAATATAAGACCGGATTATCAATTGGTTCCTGTTCACCTTGATTATTATCAAAAGACGGAACAAAACCTTTAGGGTTTATCTGTAGGAGACAGATTGATCCTTTGATAGACTTGTATGTGTGAGACATATTTGTTTATTGTCAAAGCTTGCGATTTTAGATCGTAGAAACTCTTAGTTGTGGGTGAGATCAGCTAAGGGAATCAAGTGCGCATTATCCTACTGAGATCAGAGGCGTAGGAGCATAACTGTACCTTGGATCAGTGGGAGATTGATTGGGGTTCAACTATAGTCCAGTCCGAAGTTAGCTTGGAGTAGGCTAGTGTCTGTACCGGCTTAATATAGTGTGTGTTCAATCTGGACTAGGTCCCGAGTTTTTTCTGCATTTGCGGTTTCCTCGTTAACAAAATTTCTGGTGTCTGTGTTATTTCAATTTCCGCATTATTTTTTTTATCTTTATAATTAAAATATGTGCGTTAGATCATCAATTAGAGTAATCCAACCTTTGGTTGTTGATTGTCATTGATTGATCCTTGGATATTGGTCTTTGGTACCATCCAAGTTATTCCTTGTATTTGATTAGAACTCGCAGTTCCTGCTTAAGTAAATCAAATCAAGAGAGAGATATAAACTCGTTGATATGATTTTAATTGATTGAATCTTGTTGATTCTCTTAAAAGTATATTCGAGTTAGTCCATACAGATTGCTAAGCGAAATATTTGGTGGTGTTGTTAGACCCCCTCTTTTTCAATTGGTATCAGAGAAGGCAAACACGTTCAAGACCTCAAAATTTTGTGTTTGTAGCGATCTGACTATATGGACCATAAAGTCTTAATTGACGCTTCACCAGGTTTAAAAACCAACCGTAGAAAAAAGTCTGATAAACTGGTTACTCTTCAAAAGGGGTTGGATGAAAAAATCCGGATCAACTCTGGTCTTGTTTCCGAAATTGCAATTCTTAAAGATTTGATAACTGGCAATAGTCCCTTGGTGAATCTGAGAAACTCCGGTTGTTCCTCTTTAAAGAATAGTCGTAAATCAGATGGTAATCAACGACCGGTTGTTGTGAAAACTGATATGACTAGAAACCACTCAGACAAACTTCAAAGTTTTTGCGCGCATTGTTGTTGTGACCCTTCCAATCACCTTCAACAAGTTTGTATGTCTTTTCAAAAGAGTCTGAATGTTGCAAGTAATCTTTGTAAGAAAATTAAACAACTAATTGATACTCTGAAAGGACATACAAAACTACCAGGAAACTCTAAACAGAGAAGTATTAATAGTATGGGTGCCTTTTCTTTAAGATCTACGTCTCCTTTTCAATGGTTTCTTGATAGTGGATGTAGTAGACATATGACAGGAGATCTCAAATGGTTTGTTTCGTATATTGACTCTGAAGGAGGTCCTGTAATGTTTGGAGATGGGAGTTGTTGTTATATCAACAAGAAGGGAACGATCAAACTGACCGGTGTTCCAAAAATTTATGATGTAGTGTATGTAAAAGGTATGACTGCTAATCTTCTTTCTATTAGTCAAATTTGTGACAAAGGCCATCGAGTTGTCTTCAATGCAAATGGATGTGACATTATAGACAAAACTGGGAAAGTAATTTTTCAAGGAACTCATGGTAAAAACAATTGTTATCTACTTGATACTCAGTTTAGTAACCGTTGCAATTTGACTAAGGTGGAATCTACTCATCTTTGGCAAGAGCGTTTTGGTCACATCAATTATCGTCTTCTAACTAAGATCATTAACAAAGAACTTGTTAGAGGCATACCCAAAATAAATGCGAAGATTGAAGGTGTGTGTGGTGATGAGTGCTAAAAAGTGCATATTTCTATATATTTTTCTTGGC
This sequence comes from Papaver somniferum, assembly GCF_003573695.1. Lineage (NCBI taxonomy): Eukaryota > Viridiplantae > Streptophyta > Magnoliopsida > Ranunculales > Papaveraceae > Papaver > Papaver somniferum. The sequence goes on from NC_039364.1 coordinate 134,579,489, forward strand.
ATTTAACTCATCTTTTGTGCATTAATTCTACATTTTATCCCATATTCTGTATTTTCATTGTTTTCATGAATAAATATTTTTATTAATTAATTTTGCATTTTTAGGTAATAAATAAAGTTTGGATGAATAGCGGAGCGAAAAGAGCAGAAAAGTAGTGAAAAGCCGGGAGGAATTACACAAGGAAGCCGTGAAGAATGTTGTGCACAAGACCAAAAGGCTATAAGTGGGCTTGAAGAGGAAGAATTGTTCTTAAAGAAGATATGGGCTTGGCATACCCAAGGCCCAAAACCCTCACCCAAACCCATTTCCAATATCCATACCCGCATTCATCTTCAGCCGTCAGATTGGATCATCTCAGCATCCTACGATCGCTTCATCATAGTGCATCAAAATCTGAAGCTCCTGAAAAACACTATAGCACCTAACTCCATCTTGAGCCGTCAGTTTCGTTGTACTTTCGCATCCAACGGTCGCTCCTCGTTTCCTTCCATGTCGTTAGATCGATCCATCATCTCCACATCCCACGGCTCATCCTCGCTGTTCATCCAATTTGCTACAACCGCCCAACACCCGAGCACTAAATATCTATACCCAAACCAAACAACCCCCTTCTCTCTTCGTTCATCTCCTTCTTCCCCTCTTCTGCAACAGCGACGCTGTCTCCATCACCACCACCATAACCCACAAATCACTCAACCACCACCACTCGAGCCATCATCACTTCTAACAACCAAGACCTACCTTTATAGCCACTTATAACATCACCTCCTAATCGTTTCATCTCACAGGAACCCTAGGTTAGGAGTTGATGAAATAGGTGAGGTTAGAGGATAAATCGAAGGCATGGGTAGCATCAGCAGACGACAAGGAAGCATGGGTGAGAGCTATCAATCGTTGTCAGAGATTAGGTAAGGATTTTTTGTAAAACCCTAATTTCATAAATTGGGGATTTTTGGGGAAAGTTAGTGTACGTCTAATTAGGGGCATGTGTGAAAGTTCTTGAGTAGTTTTCAATGTATTAGGTGATTTAATCTCACTTTTTGTCAGAACCCTAGTTCACTGTTTTGGGGATTTTAGGTTAAAAATTATTGTTTGTATAAATAGATGTGTGGGTGTGTAATAGAATCATCCTGGGCTAGCCAGTGAACAACATGCTTTGAGTTATAAATTTTACTTCTTAAAAATTGCAATATTAATTTGATACTTGATATATTTTCACCTTGACTGTGTATGCTGTTATGATGATATTTTTGAGTATGTCTACACCTGTGAAGATGATGATAATGGTCATGTATATGTTCTAGTTTCATCTGCTAGGGATTTGAGGAAGCCCTAACTTACTGTTATGTATTACACTATGATTATGTTGTTCTTGATTGATAAACAAGTTTAGGAAAGAATCAAAGTTAGTAAATCATCATTCTACTCTCACATTGTATGTTATGAATACATTGTAGTTAGACTTATAGCATGTTGATAAAACTACAACTCATGTTCAACCAGACCACTCTTAATCCTTAGACTAGTTGTGTCTTAACCAAGACAATTAGTGCTTTGGAGTCATACTTTAGTTGATTTGATCTTTTTATAGGAGAAACTCCTTAGATGTAGAGAACCAAGAATGGAATCTTAATCCTTGCATCTTATAAGGCAAGAATAGCATAATCTAGTGAATACATGGTGTAAGTTAGAGGTGGACTTAATAACCCTAGTAACTCAATCCTTTTTATCAACTTTTGTCACTAGCTCCTTTGAATTCAGTTAACTTTTGAAACTTAGAGAACTTTAGCAAATCCTCCAAGTCCCTGTGGACAAAACCCTTATTTACTTTTTCTTGCTTCAACTTCCCTGTGCACTTGCAGGCTATTTTAGGTACTTCTTTTCCTTTCTACCAAGTTTTTGGCGCCGCTGCCGGGGACTCGGTAGCGGTTTGCTTGTTTTCTGTTTTCTTTCTTGTTAATCTTGCTTGTTCCTGACCTGCAACTTCCTTGTTTGCTGCTACTGTTGCTGCTGCTGTGAATCTGTTGTTGCTGCTGCTGTGAAGCTGCTGTTGCTGTTGCTGTGAAGCTGCTGTTGCTGTTGTTGCTGCTCCCTCCTGCTTGCTGCTGCTGTGAAGCTGCTGGTGCAATTCTGCTGAGCTGTTGATTAAGGTTGCCAAGGAAGATCCAAGCCCAACTGGGCTAGTGCAACAAAAAGGGATAAAAAGCCCAAATTTGGGCTTCCCTCCAAAAATCAAGTAAGCCTAACCCATGAGCTAACCCAACTGGGCCTCATTAAATTTATTTGGGCTTGTATTTAAGTATTTATATTTGGGCTTGTAATAATTTTAGTTTTTCTTTTTCTTTATTTTCTATTTGGGCTTGTAATAATTTTTATTTTTCTTTTTCTTTTTCTCTTTCTTTTATGGGCTTGTAATTATTTTTTTGTTATTTTTTCTTTTCTTTTGTGGGCTTGCACTTTAATTTGGACTATAGGTTTATATCCCATCCATTGGGCTCCTAACCTTACAAAAACAATTCTGTTGGGCTTAGAGGCAACAAAATTCTGTTGGGCCGTGAGTTAAGATTTTTCTCACCAAAATTCTTCAAAGAACCCAAGAACCAAAAGCCTTTTAGTTGGTTGGGCTTTGTCCCAATTAATCCAAAAATTTTCTAAACCCATTTTAAACCAAAGTTTCTAACCCTTTCAAACCAAAAATTTGGGCTCTACATTTTATAAACCAAAACCCATTGTGAAACCAAAACCCAACAAAACCAAATTTTAGGTCGTGTTTTTTTTTTCATTGACTGTGGGCTTGTTAGTTGTTATTTCATTGATTAATGATCTCATTAGGATATGATTGTGACCTTTAGAGACCAATCAAATCGACTAATTAGAATCAATCCAATAGACCCAATTGACATACCCACATCATCTGAGGAAAACACACCGGACAAACCTGAGATAATGGAAGAACCCCGTAGTCTCAAGGATTACATGTACCCCACAAGGACAAGCCAACCCTCGTGCATTGTTTTACCAGAAGCTACTGGTCATTATGAGCTAAAATCGAGCACAATACAAATGCTTCCCGTGTTTAGAGGAATTGAAACGAAAACCCTTACCATCACGTGAGAGAATTCGAGGATATTTGTGGAACTATACGTTTCACTCAGATGTCTGACGAAACCCTAAAATTGAGACTGTTCCCTTTCTCTTTGAAGGAAAAGGCCAAGTCATGGTTGTATGCCTTACATCCACAGTCAATTAGGACATGGGACAACCTCACAAAAGAGTTTTTCAAAAAGTTCTTCCCTAACCACAAGACTGCGACAATTCGTCAAAGTCTGAACAACTTTGTACAATTAGAAGGTGAAACCTTAGCTAGATATCTTGAGAGATTCAATGAATTGTTGCTTAAGTGTCCCCATCATGGTTTTGAAAAATGGAGACTTGTGCAAATTTTGTATGAAGGTTTAAATGTCTCCACCCGAACAATTGTAGAGTCTATGTGTAATGGACTCTTCACAGATAAAAGTGTTGATGACTCTTGGGCTTTCCTAATTGAAGTTGCTGAAAAAACTCAACAGTGGGAGTCCATTCGTGAACCTAGAAAGACTACACTTGTAGATAAGGTCCACAGAATTGAGTCTGATTTTGAGGGAAATGCAAAAATGGCAGCACTAGCAAGAAGAATAGAAGCGTTAGAACTTCAGAAAACGTAAAACCTTCTACCACTGCTTTCGTGAACATGTCGAAATGGATATCTGTGATATATGTAAACGGTTCTGACCATCAGGTCAGTGATTGTCCGGAAAATGCATGCATTCCAAGAATCTAGGCTGAACAGGCACATGCTATGTTTCAAAAACAAGAGCATAACCCTTATTCACAGACCTACAACCCAGATGGAAGAACCACCCCAATTTTTCATGGTCTAAAGGAAAGGACCCATTCAAGGAGGACCATCTCAACCCACTCAAAGCTATCAAAACAATCAAGGCTATCAATACCCTAAAAATCCTCAACAGCAGTCGTACCCTCAATACACTGCTGACAAGAATTGTCTAGCATCGAAGAGAGTATCAATCAGTTGACCCAACATCTGATGAAAATGAGAAAGCAACTGATCAACGAGTCTCCGCTCTAGAACTACATATGGGTCAAATTGCGATGCACTGAATACAAGAAAAGGGTAAACTTCCTAGCCAGCCCCAACAAAATCCAAAGAGGATATTTCAAGCAGGCACATCATCTTGTAATGAAACCTCACCCGATCAAAATCCATCCATCACACTCTCCGAAGTGGTAAGATTGTTGAGAACAATGTTGGCATACCACAATCAAATGAATCTGAGCCAAACATATCATTGCCTGCACCACCAAGAACCCTCCAACTTAGAAAAGAGCCTGAGCACATTAGTGAAGCCGACAATCCCACTGTTGTGAATATCCCTCTAACTCTTAATGCTCATGTTGCTCCATATCCTCAGAGGTTAGTTCGCCAACAGATAAGCACCCACTACAATGAGATGTTAGAACTGTTCAAAAGAGTCAACATTAACATTCCTTTTCTTGAGGCAATTAAGCAAATCCCGCATATGCCAAATTCCTCAAAGACTTGTGCTCAAAAGCGCAAGCTTAATGTGCAAAAACGTGCTTTCTTAGCTGAACAGGTGAGTTCCATCATTCTAAAAAACTCACCCAAGTTTAAGGACCCAGGTTGTCCAACAATCTCTGCACTATCGGAAAACCATGGTCAATAGAGCTTTATTAGATCTAGGTGCAAGTGTGAACCTCCTGCCATATTCTGTTTATGTGCAGTTAGGTCTGGCGAGTTGAAGCCTACACCCATAACTCTCCAATTGGCGGACCGATCCGTCCAAAGTTCCTCGTGGAGTGGTAGAAGACGTTTTGATTAAGGTTGAAAAATTCTATTTTCCTGTAGACTTCATTGTCTTAGACACCAACTGTACAAAACCCAAATTGTCACATCCTGTCATTTAGGACGTCCTTTCTTGGCGACGTCCAATGCGATCATCAACTGTCGGAATGGAGTGTTTGAAACTCCTTTTGGAAACATGACTGTAGAATTGAATGCGTTTAATGTTAGTCAACAGCATGTGAATCTTGATGATGAGGATGTACATGAGGTCAATATGATTGAGAGTTTGATACAAGATTCATTGACTGGCATTATGTCAAAAGATCCCTTGCAGCATGTTTGGAAGATGTTAACTTGGAGTTGTATGATGATGAATACATTGGTGAAGTCCAATCTTTGCTCGAATCTGTACCTCAAATGGACATCACTAATGGCAGAATACAGTGGAACAACTCCCACTTTCTGAGAAGTTTGTTATATCTTCGGATGAGTCTCCTAAGGCCAAACAGGAATTGAAACCATTACCTGATACTTTGAAGTATGCATTTCTAGGTCCTTCTGATACTTTACCTGTTATCATTTCTTCACGATTTAAACATAGAACAGGAAACAAGCTTTTAGGAGTACTTGAGGAGCAGAAAGAGCCTTAGGATGGACACATCTCAATCTCAAAGGGATAAGTCCCACCATTTGCATGCACCACATTAATCTTGAAGAGAATGCCAAACCATCTAGGGAAATGCAAAGGAGACTTAATCCTAACATGAGAGACGTTGTTAAGAGTGAGATCTTGAAGCTACTTGATGCGGGTATCATATATCCGATTTCAGATAGTAAATGGGTTAGTCCCATTCAAGTTGTGCCTAAGAAGTCAGGCATTACTGTAGTTCGGAACGAAAAGAATGAGTTAGTCCCTTCACGTACAACCACAGGATGGCGAGTATGTATCGAAGTTGAACACAGTAACAAGAAAAGATCACTTCCCCCTTCCCTTCATAGACCAAATGCTAGAACGTGTGTCTGGACACAGTCACTACTGTTTTTTAGATGGCTTTTCCGGTCATAACCAAATTCACATTGCACCGGAAGATCAGGAAAAAACTACATTTACGTGTCCATTTGGGACATTTGCTTTTAGACGTATGCCCTTCGGGCTGTGTAATGCACCTGCTACTTTTCAGCGTTGCATGATGAGCATTTTTTCAGACATGATAGATAGTTTTCTCGAGATCTTTATGGATGATTTCTCTGTGTTTGGTTCCTCTTTTGATGAATGTTTGGACCATCTAGTCCTTGTGTTGTCTAGATGTAAGCAAAAGAATCTGATTTTAAACTGGGAAAAATGCCACTTCATGGTAAACTCCGGCATAGTTCTAGGACACATCGTTTCGGAAAAAGGAATTGAAGTAGATAAAGCTAAAGTCGACCTCATTCAACATTTACCACAACCCCACTCTGTGAAGGGGATTCGATCATTTTTAGGTCACGCTGGGTTCTACCGGCGATTCATCAAAAACTTTAGCCAAATCTCAAGACCTTTGTGTAATCTACTTGTCAAAGATGTTGTCTTTAACTTCGATGCTGCTTGTGTGAAGGCATGGGAAGAACTCAAGACTCTCCTCACCTCAGCTCCTATTGTCCAACCACCCAACTGGGAACTACCGTTCGAACTCATGTGTGATGCCTCTGATTATGCCGTTGGCGCTGTTTTAGGACAGCGTGTTGATAGACTACCATATGTGATACTATGCTAGTAAAACTCTTAATGATGCTCAACTCAACTATTCGACTACCGAGAAGGAGTTACTTGCCGTGGTATTTGCATTAGACAAGTTTAGATCTTATTTGATAGGATCTAAGATCATCATATACACTGACCATGCGGCTTTGAAGTATCTTCTTTCTAAGAAGGATGCTAAAGCTCGCCTTATTCGATGGATACTCTTATTACAGGAATTCGACATCGAAATCCGTGATAAGAAAGGTTGTGAGAATGTGGTTGCTGATCACTTGTCCCGATTAACTAGTGAGTCTATTGATGAATCTGAGCTGATTAGAGAATCATTCCCTGATGAACAATTGATGTCTGTGTCAAACCTTCCTTGGTTTGCCGACATTGTTAACTACCTTGCTACAGGTAGAATGCCCTCACATTGGTCGAGACAAGACCGCTCCAAGTTCTTGGCTGAAGTTAAACATTTCCTTTGGGACGACCCATATTTGTTTAAGTACTGCCGAGACCAAATCATTAGGAGATGTGTACCCGACATGGAACAGAAAGATGTGATATCTTTCTGTCATGACCAAGCATGTGGAGGGCATTTCAGTGCCAAGAAGACCGCTGCAAAGATCCTGCAGTGTGGGTTTTACTGGCCATCGCTGTTTAGAGACTGCCATGAGTATTGTATTGCTTGTGAGCGCTGTCAGAAACTAGGAAGTATCTCGAGGAGAAACATGATGCCGTTGAATCCGATTTTGATCGTTGAGCTATTTGACGTGTGGGGGATTGACTTTATGGGTCCATTTCCTATTTCTGAAGGAAAATTATACATCCTAGTTGTTGTTGATTACGTTTCGAAGTGGGTTGAAGCTGTTGCAACCAAGACGAATGACCACAAGGTGGTACTCTCATTTCTGAAGGAGAACATATTTTCACGTTTTGGTACCCCTAGAGCTATAATCAGTGACGGTGGTTCACATTTCTGTAACAAGTACTTTGAGTCTTTAGTACGCAAGTATGGCATAACCCACAAGGTTGCAACTCCGTACCACCCTCAGACAAGCGGACAAGTAGAAGTTTCTAATAGGGAAATTAAGCACATTCTGGAGAAGACGGTCAACCCGTCAAGGAAAGATTGGTCATTGAGATTGAATGATGCTTTGTGGGCCTATAGAACAGCTTATAAGACACCAATTGGCATGTCCCCTTATCGTCTGGTGTATGGAAAGCCATGTCATCTTCCTGTGGAATTAGAACATCGAGCTTACTGGGCTATCAAGAAACTTAACTTTTCTCTCGACAAGGCGGGTGCACAACGGAAACTTCAACTCAATGAGTTAGAAGAATTAAGGAATGAGGCTTATGACAGTGCCAAGCTGTATAAGCAAAAGATGAAGTTGTTTCATGATAAGCGTATTCTGCGCAAGTCATTCACACCGGGTCAGAAAGTTTTGTTATACGACTCTCGGCTGCATCTTTTTCCAGGAAAATTGCGGTCCCGATGGACCGGCCCGTTCCTAGTACGCACGGTATTCCCTCATGGAGCTGTGGAACTTGAAGATGTCTCCAACAAGAACATTTTCAAAGTGAATGGGCAGCGATTGAAACCGTTCCTTGAACCACTTCCGCCTGACATTGAGGCAACCGATCTGGAGGATCCCGTCTATGCGTCCTGATTGGTCCACCCTTGTACATAAACCAGGTTGAACGTTCCATTTTATTTTTTCCTTTTCTGTACAGTTCTTTCTTTTGCACTTTTAAACATTGAGGACACTGTTTAATTTAGGTTTAGGGGTGATAATCAGTATATACCCTTATAACATGCTATAATTGAAAACAAAACTCCTCCCTCTTTTTGAAAAAATGAAAAATCAAAATAAAAAATTAAAAAATGAAAAAATCATAAAAATGGAGCTCATTTACCTTGAAATGTTGACTCTTGTGCAAATATGTAATTTTTAGGAGTCTTAGTCTAGATATTTAGGCACCCCTGATTCTAGCACAATTCACATAGTGATAAGAAACTTGCACGCGCACGATCTACCAATACATGTATAGCCTCATCCTTGAGGTGTTCTATCGGAAGTTTTAGTTGCCAATCACTTTAGAATACTGAACGAAACTTGACTAGCTTGTTCTTTGGTTGGTTGGGATAGAAGGTGGAGGTTACATTAAGAAAAACAACCATCGAATTTAACTGGGTGCATCAAAAAGGGCTACCTCTTGCAAAGTGTCATGTAATTTTTTGTTTCTTTTTCCTTATGTATCAAAAGTGTTTCCTTGTTCCAAAAAAAAAAAAAAAAAAAAAATCAAAAATACAAAAAAAAAAATCAAGTATTCAAATTCCATTTGTGTCATGTAAAGAAAATAGTTCTCTCTTATCCAAAAATAAAAGAGAGTAGTCAATGTAAATAAGAGTCATGTAAAGAGTCATCTTTTGTTTTATTGTAATAAGCAAGGAAGGGTGTATGCCATTGATGTACAACGCGAGTAATTGTGAAATACCTCCAACTCGTTCACAATTCTCGTAAAGTCCGGACAGATAGCTAGATTTCGACCTCGGTTCTTAGCCTGAAAAACTATCTCTTGGTGATTAGTAGTCATAACATCCGATCTTTCTTTACACATGTGTAGATACACTTTACACTCTTATCACATGTCTTTATTTGTTATCAGTGCTAGGATTGTGCCTTTCATAGCTAGATTGACATCTCCATTTTGTTGTGAGCTTAAACTGTCTTGCACATGTCACATTTGATGGAATCTGAGCTTATATTTTGTCCTAGAACTTTGTAGGTACGTTCTAAGCAAACCTTCACGAGACTTCACTCGTCCACTAGGGACACTTAGTGGTTCAAAAGGCTTAGTGCATACGCTAAATGCATTCGAGAGACCAGCGACAGTGGTATAGTTAGGATTTCCTTAGTTTTGTTTTACTTGAGGACAAGTAAAATTCAGGTTTGGGGGTATTTGATGAGTGCTAAAAAGTGCATATTTCTATATATTTTTCTTGGCATTTAAATCATCTTTTGTGCATTAATTCTACATTTTATCCCATATTCTGTATTTTCATTGTTTTCAAGAATAAATATTTTTATTAATTAATTTTGCATTTTTAGGTAATAAATAAAGTTTGGATGAATAGCGGAGCGAAAAGAGCAGAAAAGTAGTGAAAAGCCGGGAGGAATTACACAAGGAAGCCGTGAAGAATGTTGTGCACAAGACCAAAAGGCTATAAGTGGGCTTGAAGAGGAAGAATTGTTCTTAAAGAAGATATGGGCTTGGCATACCCAAGGCCCAAAACCCTCACCCAAACCTATTTCCAATATCCATACCAGCATTCATCTTCAGCCGTCAGATTGGATCATCTCAGCATCCTACGGTCGCTTCATCATAGTGCATCAAAATCTGAAGCTCCTGAAAAACACTATAGCACCTAACTCCATCTTGAGCCGTCAGTTTCGTTGTACTTTCGCATCCAACGGTCGCTCCTCGCTTCCTTCCATCTCGTCGTTAGATCGATCCATCATCTCCACATCCCACGGCTCATCCTCGCTGTTCATCCAATTTGCTACAACCGCCCAACACCCGAGCACTAAATATCTATACCCAAACCAAACAACCCCCTTCTCTCTTCGTTCATCTCCTTCTTCCCCTCTTCTGCAACAGCGACGCTGTCTCCATCACCACCACCATAACCCACAAATCACTCAACCACCACCACTCGAGCCATCATCACTTCTAACAACCAAGACCTACCTTTATAGCCACTTATAACATCACCTCCTAATCGTTTCATCTCACAGGAACCCTAGGTTAGGAGTTGATGAAATAGGATAAATCGAAGGCATGGGTAGCATCAGCAGACGACAAGGAAGCATGGGTGAGAGCTATCAATCGTTTTCAGAGATTAGGTAAGGATTTTTTGTAAAACCCTAATTTCATAAATTGGGGATTTTTGGGGAAAGTTAGTGTACGTCTAATTAGGGGCATGGGTGAAAGTTCTCGAGTAGTTTTCAATGTATTAGGTGATTTAATCTCACTTTTTGTCAGAACCCTAGTTCACTGTTTTGGGGATTTTAGGTTAAAAATTATTGTTTGTATAAATAGATGTGTGGGTGTGTAATAGAATCATCCTGGGCTAGCCAGTGAACAACATGCTTTGAGTTATAAATTTTACTTCTTAAAAATTGCAATATTAATTTGATACTTGATATATTTTCACCTTGACTGTGTATGCTGTTATGATGATATTTTTGAGTATGTCTACACCTGTGAAGATGATGATAATGGTCATGTATATGTTCTAGTTTCATCTGCTAGGGATTTGAGGAAGCCCTAACTTACTGTTATGTATTACACTATGATTATGTTGTTCTTGATTGATAAACAAGTTTAGGAAAGAATCAAAGTTAGTAAATCATCATTCTACTCTCACATTGTATGTTATGAATACATGGTATGTTATGAATACATTGTAGTTAGACTTATAGCATGTTGATAAAACTACAACTCATGTTCAACCAGACCACTCTTAATCCTTAGACTAGTTGTGTCTTAACCAAGACAATTAGTGCTTTGGAGTCATACTTTAGTTGATTTGATCTTTCTATAGGAGAAACTCCTTAGATGTAGAGAACCAAGAATGGAATCTTAATCCTTGCATCTTATAAGGCAAGAATAGCATAATCTAGTGAATACATGGTGTAAGTTAGAGGTGGACTTAATAACCCTAGTAACTCAATCCTTTTTATCAACTTTTGTCACTAGCTCCTTTGAATTCAGTTAACTTTTGAAACTTAGAGAACTTTAGCAAATCCTCCAAGTCCCTGTGGACAAAACCCTTATTTACTTTTTCTTGCTTCAACTTCCCTGTGCACTTGCAGGCTATTTTAGGTACTTCTTTTCCTTTCTACCATGTGGTGCCTGTCAAAAGGGTAAGCAAACGAAATTTCACCACAAATCATCTCGAGATATTCTCACTAAACCTCCACTTGATTTAATTCATGTGGATCTCTTCGGGCCAATTCAACAACCCACTGTTGCTGGTAAGAAGTATGCTTTAGTTATGATAGATGGTTACACCAGATTCACTTGGGTTGCATTCCTATCTCATAAGAATGAAACCCTTAGTGAATTCAAGATTATTGTTAAAAGGATCCAGAACGAACAAGGTCGCAAACTAAAGAAAATTAGAAGCGATCGTGGAACAGAATTCAAAGACACCAAAGTATTTGAATTCTGTGACGAACTGGGGATCATTCAACAATACTCACCGCCTATTACTCCTCAAGCTAATGGAGTTTCCGAAAGAAAGAATAGGAATATTCAGGAAATGGCCAGGGTAATGCTCCATAACAAAAACTTACCATTAATATTTTGGGGAGAAGCTGTTTTTACAACATGTTACTTGATCAACCATGTGTATGTACGGTCTAGAACCCTTAACACTCCTTATGAGTTGTGGTACGGAAGAAAACCCAACCTACACTATCTCAGGGTGTTTGGAAGTAAGTGCTATATTTTGAAAGATCGAGAACAGAAAGGGAAATTCGACACTAAAAGTGATGAAGGTATCTTTCTTGGCTATGCTATGATAGTCGTGGTTTTTGAGTGTTTAATCTCAGAACACAAGTCATGATGGAATATGCTAATGTTATTGTTTGTGGGTGAAAACCGTTTCTGCTGATTTCGGTAATTTCATGTGAGTGCGCGTGAGAAACAAATCTAAATCCAAAACAATGTACTGCACAGGAGTACTTTTGATTCGAGAGATAAATCTATACAACCCTGGCCTAAACCAATAAATTCCGTTCCAGTTTTTCTTCGGTCACAAAGTGAAGGAGAAGGGTTGATCTTAGGGAGGGAAGCGAAGAAAGTGTTGAGGCCAGAATAGTTGATTCTGGAAGTGAGGGTGTTTTGCGACTTGTATCCGAAAGTTGAACTGGCGAGCTGAAGGGAAAGCTACCAGGTGATTTCTGGATATGTATTGTTCTCCTGACCAAAACTTTCTTTTTGGTGGAAATAGGTGAAACCTATTTATACAAGACGTAATGAAACGTACCCTGGCCTCGTAAGAAGTGGAAACAGTTGAGTAATGGAAGAAAGTGGTAACGGGTAACACCTGGAATTGATGTTTCCATAATGAAGAAAAAGTTTCACCATTACTTCTTGTATTTACTAACCGCCTCACTCTTATGACACTTTCTTGTAACGGGCGTATTGCACGCCGCACGCTGTAAACCGCCAGACCAATACCCTGATGAGTATCCCCAAGTTTGTAACATGTTTTGATGTCTCGAGTGTTTTCGTGGAAAACGTGTAGCAGGTTGCTACGTGTGGCATGGTAGCATGCCAATAGCCGTGGCATAGCGACGTGCTAGCAGCTGTGGCATGGTGGCATGCCGGTAGCCTTGGCATAGCGACGTGCTAGCAGCTGTGGCATGACGGCATGCCAGTAGCCGTGGCATAGAGACGTGCTAGCGGATGTGGCATGGCAGCATTCCAGTAGCCGTGGCATAGAGATGTGCTAGCATCTGTGGCATGGCGGCATGCAAGTAGCCATGGCATAGCGACGTGATAGTAGTTGTGGCATGGCGGCATGCCAGTAGCCGCGGCATAGGGACATGATAGCAGCTGTGGCATGGTGGCGTGTCAGTAGAGGTGGCATAGTGACGTGCTAGCGGATGTGGCATGGCGGCATTCCAGAAGCCGCGACATAGCGACGTGCTAGCATCTGTGGCATGACGGCATGCCAGTAGCCGTGGAATAACGACGTGCTAGTAGCTGTGGCATGGAGGCATGCCATTAGCCGTGGTATAGGGACGTGCTAGCATATGTGGCATGGTGGCGTTCCAGTAGCCGTGGCATAGCGACGTGCTAGCAGCTGTGGCATGGCGGTATGCCAGTAGCCGTGGCATAACGTCATACTAGCAGCTGTGGTATGGAGGCATGCCAGTAGCCATGGCATAGCGACGTGCTAGCAGCTGTGGCATGGCGGCATGCCAGTAGCCGTGGAATAGCGAAGTGCTAGTAGCTGTGACATGGTGGTGTGCCAGTAGCTGTGTCATAGCGACGTGCTAGCATCTGAGGCATGATGGCGCGCCAGTAGCCATGACATAGCAACGTGCTAGCAGCTATGGCATAACGACGTGCTAGTAGCTGTGGCATGGTGGCATGCCAGTAGCCGTGGCATAGCGACGTGCTAGCAGCTGTGGCATGGTGGCATGCCAGTAGCCGTGTCATAGCAGTATGCTAGTTGCGGCGTGGCCAAAGTGTCGTGAATGGATTTGGTTGCAACTTGCCCAAATTGGCGTGTTGAAACCCTAATTGGCACGTGCGTGTGGCGAGTTTTTGGAGCTTGCACGTTTTTGGGAAGCTAACATGTTTTGGGAAGCTAACATGTCTTCGGGAAGCTAGCTTAGTATATCAACCTTTTTTGGGACCGTGGCAGGTTTGGGGAAACCTGATTGGTCGACGGGAAGTAGGGCCAGCATGCTAGGGGCGTGGCTATACTTCTAACGCGTGGTGGAGGATTTGAAGCGAACTGATTGGTCTATGAAAAGAGGGCCGGCATGTTGAGGCGTGACCGCACTTTTAGCGTGCTGCGGCGAATTTGGGTTGCCTAGATTGGCTAGGCATGGTTTCGACCAACGTGGTCTAGTATATGGCGTGAGGCGCAAAACCCTAATTTGCAATTTAGTTGGGTTTATGAGATCTTTGCAAGTTATCGCAATGATTAGATGGATTTTCGTATGTTGTCACAAAAATCTTTACCTACAGAATGCAGCATGCTTTCTGTCTGAGCCTTTCGTGCAATGTCCTTAATTTTGGTACTTGGAGGTTCCATGCTACTCAGCTGTGAGTGAACATAAATCCGTGATGCCATACCGATTTAAGGGTTCTGCTGAGGAACATAGCACAGGAAAGTACTCAGCGAGTCTAGTGTTGGCAAGGCGCCAGAATTTTAAAGTATATTAAGCGGTTCAATAAATGCGTCGGTGGAGAGGTTAGTACTCGCAACACCGTTTCCTTGCAGAGTGACGTCACATCTGATGCAAGGTTTTACGATTTTAACCCTAAGCTAAAAACCACCATCAACATTAAGTCCCCTGAGAAAGACGTGAGGAGATTGTCGAGGAAAATCAACTAACCTTTAGTGAAAGGTGTTAGAAGCCTGTGATCCTTGTGCCCGCGGATTTTGGATAGATTCACTTTGATCATGGGACGTTGGCACCGTTGGCTTGAAGTAGCGGATGGGCGACTTGGGTGCGATTTGGATGCAAATTAGCTTCGCGCGGCTTCGGCGCGACTTGGCTTGGCGTGGCTTGCACGCGACTTGGATAGGCGTGGCTGCGGCTTGGATGCGGCTCGGATACGTCTTGGGTGCGCGACTTGTCTTGGTTTGGCGCGGACGCGACTTGGCTCGGCGTGGCCTGGGCATGGCTTGGATGCGGCTTGAGCGCGACTTGGCTTGGGCGCAACTTAGACGCGGCTTGGCTTGGGTTGGTGCGGGCTAAATTGCAGAATGACTTGGATACCAAACCCTAATTGTTCCATATAAACAAATATCTAATACAGCTGGTACCGCGCGTGTGAATCCTTAATTCGCGGCTGGCAAAGAGATTTTCTGCTGAATATAAAAGGTGATCTTGAACCCTTCTCTCTTACAGATCATCATAAAAATCACATCCATCTTCCCTGCAGGTATTGCATCGTGTTTCTTCCCCTAATTCCGTTTTGTCTTTTTCATCATGTAGACTGCCGGTACAAACGTGGTAACCCCCTCCCCCCATTTTTTGTGTATAGCACATAATGAGATCTTCTAGTGATGATCGTACCTTTTCGGAGAGAAATTCTGAAACCGACGAAACCAAGTTTTCCTCTCATGAGGAGGTATTAGACAGAATTGATTCTCTGTTCCGTGAAGCTGACGAGATTATACAAGGCATGTCTCTCGCCCATTTGTGCAGAGTGCGAATGTGTGTTCATACTCTCTTGGCTTCAGTGGACATGGAGGAAAGGTGGAGGCACGATGAAGAATCTTGGCTTGTCGGGAGATCTCAGAGCAATGAAGTTTTTCTACATCTCAATGCTAGGGCGGAACAATTTTCCTCTCGGTTGAAGCGGCGAAAGACTGAGTCCATGAAACTTATAGGTGAGTACCAGTTTAATTACCCTGTCCATGATGGTATCATAATCCTTGACTCTGATGCAGACGAACCAGGATATCCTCAAGAAGCATCTAGAAAGGCTCATGGGGAAGATGTCGACACGGTCTTCAAAAATGAAGCAGCTTCTGGAGTGGACGCCAAGACTACTGTCAGGGGTGTTGATGAAAACGCTGAGTATACCGTCAAGGTGGACGAGGAGACGGAGGAGATGTATGCTGGGGCAATTGGGGGGGATATGGAAACACACACTGGGGTTGTTGTTGAAGCAGACGCCGGATAGGAAGTGGAAGCTATTGTTGTGGTGGCTTCTGGATGGGATGTTGCGGTTGCTGCTGCCAAGAAAGCTTCTTGATGGAACGCCGAAGTTGCTGCTGCCGAGGCGGCATCTGGATGGAACGTCTGCTGTCAGAAAGCGTGCTGGGGAAAGTGCTTGAAGAATATCTGACGAAGGCGCTATTGATACAGGCGTCTACCGTTAAAGACCAATTTTCACTTTTGCTTATTTCTTTTTAGAGTGTAGCCCCTTTGATATTCCAAAAGTTTGCTTTTACTTTCTTGCTTTCATGGTGGAGTTAGGGTTTCCAAAGTAACATTCCATCATTCAGTTTTTATGGTTTCATATCTTTGAATGAATCAAAGAAAGCCTTATTACTGTTTCTGAGATTCAAAGCCGAGTATTCTTGAAGAAGACATCTGTTCTGCCGCCTGATGATCATCTTCCTTGCATATTTCCTTTTTCAGTATTTTGAACAGGTATTTTTGTGGTAGTTTGATTTCTCTGGTTTTCAGTTGGCGGATAATGACTCTGTGAGATTTTAGGTTTACTTGGTATTTTTTCTTTAAGACGGTTCGGGAAATTTTGCAAGGAAAGATGTTCTTTAATTGAAATTGAAAATTATACTCATGAATGCAAGCAGTGCAATCACATTAGAGAAGTTACAAACATTGCATGAAAAGAAAAATGCTGAAGGAAATGCTTGAAGGAGAATGCCAGAGGTGAAGGTAGCATAGCGTTTTACGTATTGAAGGGTTTGAGCCATCGCGAGTGAATCGTGACACCTTCCAATTTGTCGGTATTGATGAGCTTACAGTAACCACCCAATATAACATCTGCCACAATATATGGCTCGTCTTCCTTTTCTTTAAGCGGACCGGGTCAAGTGGCCATCTTCACTGTTAGGCTCCCGACTTGAAACGAAGTCATCTTGACTACTACATCCCCAACTTGAAACGGGTTGGGGTATTGCGTAACCATTTGATCTTTGAATTCGTCATGTTTGGCTGTGACGACTTCCAAATGTTTTGTCAAATTACTTAAAAGGCTTAGCATTCTATTCACACCTCCTAATGACGCCCGAGTTGGTAATCGGACCAAGTCCCCATGCCTGGCTGATAGGAGAGGTGACTGGGTGCAGAAAGGGTTGTTTGACCAGACTTACTTGTGTTCGGAATTTGCGGATGAACGTCGACGGGATTTCTCCAGGCAATTGAGTTACATTAGTAAGTTGATACGACAACATGTAATCTTCAAAGTTGGACGGCTTGTTGGAAATTCTTTCGGGTACCGACATCGGCAGAGGGGATATCCCTAACTTCACTTTGTTACGTGTACCCACGCGCGCCCCAGAATCATGTCGTAACTCGCGAGTTCTTTGACTATGTATAATTTTCCATGTGTTAGAGTGTCTCCCACATTGATTTCAAGATTGATGTAGCCATACGCGTCTACCGCCTCTCCTTCCAAATTTTTGACCATGGTTGGGGAATGAGTAGCCTCCTAATTCTAAATTTCCGAAGCTCTCAGAGATTTGCTGGTAAGGATATTGGAGTCAGAGGCCGCGTCGATTAGTGCGTTATCGGGTTTGGCGTATTTCAGACGAACCGTGGTCAGCAGTCCCCAGTTGTATTTTCCAGCGCCGCTTCCTGGGAGAGTTTGGGGATCTGGTGTAGTTTCTTCAGTAGGAAAAAGTCGCTCGCCCGATACAACACGATTAAAGGCTGTAAAGATATCTTGACGTTATGCCTTGGAGAGGTAGAGGATTTCGCACACACGCTGCATCAGGGATTGCACAGTTTTGCGTACAGAGTCCCCAGAGACCATGCAACTCCTGACTGGAAGTGGGTCTCTGTGAACTCTTTCATTGTCTAGTCTAAGTTCCCCTGTTTCTATCTTTTATTTGAAGATATGCTTTAGCTTGTTGCAGTCGCTGGTCGGGTGGTGGACAAATCTGTGGTAGCGGCAATATTTGGGGTTCGCCATTTCCGCTTCGGTTGGTAGGCTCCTTATAGGAGGTAGTCTGATGGCGTCGTCCTGGATCCATGATTCCAAGAGTTCAATCAATTCTTCGATTGGGAACGGGAAATTCAACACATTTTCTCCAGCCTCTTGATGTCGCATGGGAGCTTTAGCGGTAGTCTTCCGTGACGGAGCTACCTGTCGTGCTGGTGCTGCGCGCTTGGATGGCTGTTCTGCTGTTGGAGCCTTCCTTTTTCCTCCTTCGTATACCACGATCACAGAGGAGGGATCAATGTTGTATTGCTTATTAATGAGGCGTCTATTTCCTCGGGTTTTGTGTGCGTCCTCGCTTCTAGTTGGCCTGGTTCTTTCCAACAATGCTGGTGTTATTGTGGCTGACCTCTTTGACGCTTCATGAAGCTCAGAGAATGTCTGGAATCGCAGATTCTCTAGTAAGGCGCGTTAGATGGGAATCATGCCATTGATACAGGAGTCCACCAATTGTTATTCAGTCACGTTTGGGTCATGACAATCGAGCGCTTGAATTCCGAATCTTTTGACAAAATCATTCGGATGCTCGTTGTTTCGTTGAAACATACTTCCTAGATATGAGAAGGTAATTTTCTCAGACACAAAGGAAGTATTTTTTGTAGAAATTTGCAACCATATCAGACCAGTTGGAGATGCTGCCTGGCGTAATGTTGTTGTACCATGTGTACGCTCTTCCAGTAAGTGATTTCGAAAACTCCCTCAAACGGAGGACGTGATTATATTCGTTCTCCCCCAGGGACTCCAAGAATCGAGAGACGTGTTCACGCGCATTGATGATACCGTCGTACAGAGATAATTGAGAGGAAGAGTACCTTCTTGGAAGAGGATTCTTTGTACTTCAGGAGGATACGGGGGTTGATGATGATGTATGTCCATGGGGTCGCTTTTGTCTCAGTTTCGGAGAAGTCGTTCCAAATCTTCTCGTGTGACTAAATTGGACGGTTGATTTCTCTCCGCTGGAGCTCCTGGGTGAGTTTCTTCGTTCGCAAGGGTGCACCTTGTTTAGGTGCTAGCGCCAGGGGTATTGGAGGTATTCCTTGTTGGCTCTGGATGGCGTGATTCTTGTGGTAGTCGCTCTGTCATCTCCTTGAGAAAAACAAGTACCTCCTTCTGAGTTGAGGCCATGTCCGTTTGGGCTCTGGAGAGAACCTACTGCCTTTCCATCAAATCGGAAATGGTGATGTAGGGACGGCTCCCTCTAGATCCTCAAATTTCTCGACCTGATGGTGGAGTAGCCGCGGTTCTGGTAACAGTTGGAGGTGTCATACTCAATGAAACAGTGGGAGCGCCAGCAGCAGCTCTGGCTCTGGTGATTTGAGGTGTAACACCTGAAGGAGCATTTTACGCAGCAGAGGCTCTCGCTCTTGTGATTGGAGGTATAATACCTGAAGGAACGTTCTCCATGCTGCTGGTTTTGACAGGTGATGTATTAGCACCACTGGGAGAAACGTTGACACCGAGAGTAAATTCGGCGTCAGTGTTCTTAGGGTTTATTGTTGATCCTGACTTGAGTTCTACCATCTTGAGATCGAAATTGAAAAAATGAAATTGGGAATTGGAAATTGATATTGTAACCGAAAGATTAATCTCCCACTGTGGTCGCCAATTGTTTGTGGGTGAAAACCGTTTCTGCTGATCTCGGTAATTTCGTGTGAGTGCGGGTGAGAAACAAATCTAAACCCTAAACAATGTACTGCACGAGAGTACTTTTGATTCGAGAGATCAATCTATACAAACCTGGCCTAAACCAAGAAATGGCCGTTCCAGGTTTGCTTCGGTCACAAAGTGAAGGAGAAGGGTTGGTCTTAGGGAGGGAAGCGAAGAAAGTGTTGAGGCCAGAATAGTTGATTCTGGAAGTGAGGGTGTTTTGCGACTTGTATCCGAAAGTTGAACTGGAGAGCTGAATGGAAAGCTACCAGGTGATTTCTGGATGTGTATTGTTCTCCTGACCGAAACTTCCTTTTTGGTGGAAAAAGGTGAAACCTATTTATACAAACCGTAATGAAACATACCCTGGCCTCGTAAGAAGTGGAAACGGTTGAGTAATGGAAGAAAGTGGTAACGGGTAACGCCTGGAATTGATGTTTCCATAATGAAGAAAACTTTTCACCATTACTTCTTGTATTTACTAACCGCCTCACTCTTATGACACTTTCTTGTAACAGGCGTATTGCACGCCGCACGCTGTAAACCGCCAGACCAATACCCTGATGAGTATCCCCCAGATTGTGACATGTTTTGATGTCTCGAGTGTTTTCGTGGAAAACGTGTAGTAGGTTCGTGTGGCATGGTGGCATGCCAGTATCCGTGGCATAGCGACGTGCTAGCAGCTGTGGAATAGTGGCATGCCAGTAGCCGTGGCATGGTGGCATGTCGGTAGCCTTGGCATAACGACGTGCTAGCAGCTGTGGCATGGCGGCATGCCAGTAGTCGTGGCATAGCGACGTGCTAGCAGTTGTGGTATGGCGGCATGGCAGTAGCCGTGGCATAGCGACGTGCTAGCAGCTGTGGCATGGCGGCATGCCAGTAGTCGTGGCATAGCGACGTGCTAGTAGCCGTGGCATAGCGACGTGCTAGCAGTTGTGGCATGGCGGCGTGCCGGTAGCCGTGGCATAGCGACGAGCTAGCAGCTGTGGCATGGCGGCGTGCCAGTAGCCATGGCATAGCGACGAGCTAGCAGCTGTGGCATGGCGGCGTGCCAGTAGCCGTGGCATAGCGACGTGCTAGAAGTTGTGGCATGGCGACATGCAAGTAACCGTGGCATAGCGACGTGCTAGCAACTGTGGCATGTGCTAGCAGTTGTGGCATGGTGACGTTCCAGTAACCGTGGCATAGCGACGTGCTAGCAGCTGTGGCATGGTGGCATGCCAGTAGCCGTGACATAGCGACGTGCTAGCAGCTATGGCATAGCGACGTGCTAGAAGCTGTGGCATGGTGGCATGCCAGTAGCCGTGGCATAACGACGTGCTAGCAGTTGTGGCATGGTGGCATGTCAGTATGCGTGTCTCAACAGTATGCTAGTTGCAGCGTGGCCAAAGTTTCGTGGACAGATTTGGTTGCAACTTGCCCAAATTGGCGTGTTGAAACCCTAATTGGCGCGTGCGTGTGGCGAGTTTTGGGAGATTGCATGTTTTTGGTAATCTAGCACGTTTTGGGAAGCTAACATGTTTTCGGGAAGCTAGATTAGTATAGAGACCTTTTTGGGACCGTGGCAGGTATGAGGCAACCTGATTGGTCGACGGGAAGTGGGGCCAGTATGCTAGGGGCGTGGCTATACTTCCAACGCGTGGTGGCGGATTTGAAGCGACCTGATTGGTCGATGAAAAGAGGGCTAGCATGTTGAGGCGCGACCGCAATTTTAGCGTGTTGCGGCGAATTTGGATTGCCTAGCTTGGCTAGGCATGGTTTCGACCAACGGGGTCTAGTATATGGCGCGAGGCGCAAAACCCTAATTTGCAATTTAGTTGGGTTTATGAGTTCTTTGCAAGTTATCGCAATGATTAGATGGATTTTCTTATGTTGTCACAAAAATCTTTACCTACAGAATGCAGTATGCTTTATGTCTGAGCCTTTCGTGCAATGGCCTTAATTTTGGTACTTGGAGGTTTCATGCTACTCAGCTGCGAGTGAATATAAATCCGTCATGCATACCGATTTAAGGGTTTTGCTGAGAAACATAGCATAAAAAATTACTCAGCGAGTCTAGTGTTGGCAAGGCGCCAGAATTTTAAAGTATATTGAGCGGTTCAATAAATGCGTCAGTGGAGAGGTTAGTACTCGCAACACCGTTTCCTTGCAGAGTGACGTCACATCTGATGCAAGGTTTTACGATTTTAACCCTAAGCTAAAAACCACCATCAACATTTATCATCGACGACATTAGTAACTTTCGTCATGATAATCCTCCTGCTGAATTGCCTCCAACCGATACAATTGAGAAAGTCAAAGAAATCCCAGAATCAGTTGAAGTTATCGCAACTGTTATTGATCCTAACATTTCTAGCGACGAGGAGAAGAGCACTGATCAAGCCGTTCCTTACGAACAAGAACGTATCCCTCCATGACATCTCTGGGTTCAAAGGAATCATGATCCCAATATTATTATTGGAGGAGGAGATTCTACATCCAAAACAAGAGGACAACTTCAAAATATGTGCAATTTTGGTTGCTATCTTTCGCAAGTAGAACCAAGAAATATTGATGAAGCTATGAACGATCCCTTTTGGGTGAATGCAATGCATGAAAAGTTAAATCAATTTCAAAGAAAAGACATGTGGCAACTTGTACCCTGTCCCTCCAATATTAATATTGTTGGTACCAAATGGATATTCAAGAATAAGTCTGATGAATTTGGCACGATTGTCAGAAACAAAGCTAGACTTGTCGCTCAAGGATATTCACAGATTAAAGGGATTGAATTTGACGAGACCTTTGCTCCTGTGGCACGCCTTGAGTCCATTCGTCTTTTGTTATCTCATGCTTGTTTTCTTAAGGTCAAGCTGTTTCAAATGTATATAAAATCCGCGTTCCTCAACGGAATTTTAAAGGAGGAAGTCTATGTCGCTCAACCTAAGGGGTTTGAAAACCCTGATTTCCCAGATCATGTGATAAAACTCAAAAAGGCATTGTATGGGTTGAAACAAGCACCTAGAGTCTAGTTTGAAAAACTCACCACTTCTCTCATTAGAAAAGGTTTTTCAAGAGGTGGAGATGATAAAACCTTGTTTACCAAGTGGAGTAGGAAAGATGTTGTCATTGCTCAAGTGTATGTAGATGATATTATCTATGGATCAACTTCTGAAAAATTTGCAAAAGACTTCCAAGTCTCCCTTGCTAAAGAATTTGAAATAAGCAATGTTGGTGAATTAAAATTCTTCTTAGGATTACAAATTCAAAAACATAAGGATGAAATTTACTTATCCCAAGAGAAGTATGATCGAGATCTTATGACAAGGTTCGGCCTGGATAAGCCCTCTCCAAAATTGACAGCTATGCCCACTACTGGTAAACTACATAGAGATGAGAAAGGAGCAAAAGTGGATCAAAAGATATATCGATCTATTATCGGTAGCCTTTTGTATCTTACAGCTACTAGACCTGATATTTCTTTCAGTGTTGGTTGTTGTGCTAGGTTTCAGGCGAATCCAAAGGAATCTCATCTTGCAGCTGCAAAAAGGATCATTCGATATATTAATCACACTGCCGGGTATGGTCTGTTTTACACCTTTGATACTAACACTGACTTTCTGCTTATTCAGATGTTGATTGGGAAGGGTGTGTAGAATACAAAAAAAAGTACATCAGGAGGTTTCTACTATGTAGGACTGAATCTTGTAGCTTGGCATAGCAAGAAGAAAAATTCTCAATCCCTGTCTACATGTGAGGCAGAATATATTACTGTTGGATCATGCTGTACTCAACTCCTAGGGATGAAACAAATGTTAGCTGATTATGGAGTTGATACTGGAATAACGAAGATCTTTTGTGATAACTCTAGTGCGATTCGAATCACTGAGAATCCTGTTGAGCACTCAAGAACAAAGCACATTGACATAAGGTACCATTTTATTCGTGATATCTATGAAAATGGTATCATAAGTATGGAATTTGTGCCTTCCGAACAACAACTGGATGATATTCTTACCAAACCATTAGACACTGCTACGTTTCAACACTTGCGTCAGTCTATTGGTGTTGTTTTGGTTCATTAAAACATTTCTATAACTCTTTCCCCTATGCTTATCTCTATCTTTTGGGCAATTGAGTTTCAAACTCTAGTAGGCTTACTCCAGTTCAGTTTCTGTAGAGTTTTTTTTGTCTTGTTAGTATCTTTTTGCTTCAAAATCCTTATTTTCTTTTGAAATTAAGGTCGCTCTTGTTGTTCTTTCAAGAATGACATCAAATAGGGGAGAGTTCTTATGAACTTGTGCTTAATGGTAATATCTTGAGGGGAGTACGGCTGTGGAATATTAGATGGGTTATCGCTATTAGCTTCGGCTATATGATTGCATCTAAATTAGATGGTATGTATTTTCTTTTAGTCATGAAATGTCTCTTAAGGAAATTTCATTATGATCCCGTTCTTGTACCTTTGCCAATTTTATTGACAAAAGGGGGGAGAATTAATATGTAGTTCATACTACAAATACATATGGTTTTCGGATCATTGTGTAAGGGGGAGTGGTTTCCATGTGAGATGGAGTATTAACTAAGGGGGAGTGATACATATCACCATAGTATTATTGTTGAAGTTGTGATACAATTGAACTTTGACACTGTGTAATATACAATGACACTGTATAACAATGATTGATACTGATGCTTTCTCATTGTTATAGCTACGAATCTTCAACAACGGTGATACTAAACTTACAACTTTTGGGATCATTGGAGTACTTGGAAGCGACGAAGATTTCGAGGAATGTTGAAGATTAGACATGTGGAATAGTAGATACTAAAGTTTCTTTATCTTTTTTGTATTCCATATGTATTGATAGTTTTGTCACTAAAATTGACAAAGGGGGAGATTGTTAGAGCATTGCTCGGTCAACCTCGCATCCATAGCTATCTCAAGCATGTTTGTCAATGTTAGTGATCAAAACTATAAGTCTTAATTTCTAGTCTATTATAGCTAAGTCTCGGACTAGGATAGAAAGTGTAGTTGAGCTCAAAGACTTCATGGAGATTCATTGTACAAGAAGAAGAACTACTTAAGGAACCGGTGTAACTTCTCGACAAAAAGGTATGTGAAGACTTGAACTTATCTGTCACTCAAAAGTCTATCTACTCTATCTCCTACTCTTTGAGACAAGAAGTCGTATGCTATATATATAGACTTGGATTACACACATTTTTTATTTCGAGCTGAGTATACCTCGCCTATCTATATCTCGAAATATGTGTTGGTAAGCTTTTCAATTCGATCAAGTTTATCTTTACCTAGTGACGAAAGTCATGATATGTTTCAATCACTTTAAAAATTGCTTTGACGAGAAATGGTGTAACAACTATATAACATCCTCTAAGAATGTTTCAATGATTGAAATGAGAGTTTAGATTACATAACCAATAGTGTACATAAACATTGTTGTGGAAACACATTTATGTATAAGTCATATTCCTTGAACCAAAGTTTGCGAACTTTGTTGATCAAGAGAAACTGGAAGAATGGCTTGTTGCCAAGTCCGCGAACTCAGTCCGCGAACTTCCGAACCTCTCATCCCGAGAAATTATGCTGGAGTTGACGAACTAGCCGCGTCCGCGAACCGGCGGAAGGTCTTTGCCGAGATTTTCTGCTCGAGTTTGTAAACTCTACCGGTTGATTAAGTCCGCGAACCTAGTATGCAAACTTGGGAAAGGTTATATATCTGAAGATGATTTCTGAACTTAAACTTAATAATACTAAGGAATTCAGTTTGCAAACCGTGGCTATAAAGTTCATGAACCGATTCGTGTGAATCAAATCATCTTTGCTTCAATTGTGTCTTGTGTAGTACATAAGATTTCCTTGCAATTGAACAACTCTCTAACTAGTTCATTTGAGTCATTTGAACTAGTTATCGTAAAGAAGAACATGGTTGATATGAAATGCTCATATGGCTAACCTTTTGGTTAACTATTATTTAACCAACAAGTGCATACGTTTGTGTACGGTTAACAAACCTAGAAGTGTGCATTGTCAAGTGTGTGTAACAAGCTAAGTTTTCAATCTAACGGTTGATAAATATTAGCTTGAATCTAAATCAGGTTTTCATCTAACGGTGAATATTGAATGCTTTGTTACTAAGCTAACATTGATTGCAAACCCTGATTTGAAATCCTATATAAATGAGACAACTAGTATTGTGAAAAACTAATCCCCACACCTTACGTGTGATACTAGTTTGCATACTAGAGTCGATTCTCCTTTAACCTCTGGTTTTCTTTTCTCAAACCGGGTTAACGACATAAAGACTTCATTGGGATTGTGAAGCCAGACCGATACTACTTTTATCGTAGTTGTGTGATCTGATCTTGCATCTTCTATCGTACGAGTACAATCAGATTGATTGGCTTGAGATTGATATCTTGTTTCGCTACCATATGATTAAGATTGTTGTGAGGTGATTGATTAATCTACGCTGTTTTTCGGGAATATAAGTCCGGATTATCAATTGGTTCATGTTCACCTTGATTATTATCAAAAGATGGAACAAAACCTTTAGGGTTTGTCTGTGGGAGACAGATTGATCCTTTGATAGACTTGTCTGCGTGAGACAGATTTGTTTATTGCCAAAGACTGCGATTTTGGATCGTAGCAACTCTTAGTTGTGGGTGAGATCAGCTAAGGGAATCAAGTGCGCAGTATCCTGCTGGGATCAGAGGCATATGAGCATAACTGTATCTTGGATCAGTGGGAGATTGATTGGGGTTCAACTACAGTCCATTCTGAAGTTAGCTTGGAGTAGGCTAGTGTCTGTAGCGGCTTAATATAGTGTGTGTTCAATCTGGACTAGGTCCCGAGGTTTTTCTGCATTTGCGGTTTCCTCGTTAACAAAATTTCTGGTGTCTGTGTTGTTTCAGTTTCCGCATTATATTGTTTTATCTTTATAATTGAAATAATACAGGTTGTGCGTTAGATCATCAATTAAATTAATCTAACCTTTGGTTGTTGGTTGTCATTGATTGATCCTTGTATATTGGTCTTTGGTACCATCCAAGTTATTCCTTGTATTTCATTAGAACTCGCAGTTCCTGCTTGAGTAAATCAAATCAAGAGAGAGATATAAACTCGTTGATATACTTTTAATTGATTGAGTCTTGTTGATTCTCTTAAAAGTATATTCGAGTTAGTCCATACAGATTGCTATGCGAAATATTGGGTGATGGTGTTAGACTCCCTCTTTTTCAGTTAGCCATATGAGCATTTCATATCAACCATGTTCTTCTTCACCATAACTAGTTCAAATGACTCCAATGAACTAGTTAGAGAGTTGTTCAATTGCAAGGAAATCTTATGTACTACACAAGACACAATTGAAGCAAAGATGATTTGATTCACTCGAATCGATTCATGAACTTTTATATCCACGGTTTGTAAACTGCATTTCTTAGTCTTTTTAAGTTTATGTTCAGAAATCATCTTCAGATATATAACCTTCTCAAGTTCGCAGACTAGGTTCGCGGACTTAAGTTACTGGGCAGAGTTTAAAACTCTAGCAGAATTCTCGGGTATGAGAACTTCGCCGGTTCGTGGACTGGGTTCTCGGACTTAGCTTCACGCAAGTAGTTTGTCAACTCCAGCAGAAATTCTCGGGTTTGAGAACTCCGGCAGTTCGCTGACTTGGCTCACGCCATTTATCTGGTTCTCTTGATCAACAAAGTTCGCAAACTTTGGTTCAAGGAATAGGAGTTATACATAAATGTGTTTCCACAACAATGCTTATGTCCACCATTGGTTATGTAATCTAAACTCTCATTTCAATCATTGAAACATTCTTAGAGGACGTTATATAGTTGTTACACCATTTCTCGTCAAAGCAATTTTCAAGATGATTGAAACATATCATGACTTTCGTCACGTGGTAAAGATAAACTTGATCGAAATGAAAATATTACCAACACATATTTCGAGATATAGATAGGCGAGGTATACTCGGCTCGAAATACTAAATGTGTATAATCCATGTTTATATATCTAGCATACGACTTCTTGTCTCAAAGAGTAGGAGATAGAGTAGATAGACTTTTGAGTGATAGATATATTCAAGTATTCACATACCTTTTTATCGAGAAGTTCCACCGGTTCCTTGAGTAGTTCTTCTACTTGTATGATGAATCACCATGAAGTCCTTGAGCTCAACTACACTTTATATCCTAGTCCGAGACTTAGTTATAATATACTAGAAATCAAGACTTATAGTTTTAATTACTAACATTTACAAACATGCTTGAGATAGCAATGCACGCGTGTTCGACCGAGCAATGCTCTAACAATTGATTGGAAATTGATTGATAATTGGATATTGGTCTTTGGTACCATCCAAGTTATTCTCCTTGTATTTGATAAAGACTCGCAGATTTCTATTTGTTTGAGTAAAGATCAAATCAAGTGAGATAGATATTAACTCCTCGATATTATTTTATCTAGATTGAGTCTGACTGTCTAGTTGATTCTCTAGAAAGTATATTGGAGTTAGTCCATACATATTTCCAATCGAAATATTGGGTAAGGTTGTTGTACCCCCGCATTTTCAAAATGATCCAAGGGCAATGAAAAGAAATAGTTCTTCGATTAACTGATAAACTGAAATCCTAATTATGAATGCAAGCCGGTGCAATCATTTTGGAGGAATTACAAATATTGCATGAAAAGGGAAATTCTAAAGGAAACTCTAGGGAAAAGACGACATGATTTTTTAGGTATTGAAAGGTTTGAGCCACCTGGTGTGCATTACTATGCCTTCTACCTTGTCAGTATTGATGAGCTTGCAGTAGCCTCCTAGTATAACTTCTGCTACCAGATACGGCTCATCTTTTCCTTCTGTGGAATTGGGCGAAGTGGGTTGAGCAGCAATCCTTACTACCATATCCCAAACTTGAAATGGGTTTGCGTGTTGCGCCGTTACTTGATTCTTAGATTCCTTATCTCTGGCTGTGACAACTTCTAAACTCTTGATAAAATATTTGAAAGGACTAGCATCCCACTCACATCTCCTAGTGATGGCTGGGTTGGTAACCGGATCGAGTCCCCAAGACTTGGCGGAAGGGGGAGTGACTGGTTGCAAAAATGGTTGTTCAATATGACTTACTTGTGTCCGGAATCTGCGAACAAATGCTGACGCGCTCTCTTCTGGAAGCTTCGTCACATTCGCGAGTTGTTGATACGACAAAAAATAGTCTTCATGATGGAATGGCTTGTTGGAGACCCTTTCAGGTATAGACACTGGCAAAGGACATACTCCTAGATTTTCCTTGTTGTCGTGCATCCATGAGCGCCCCAGGACTATATGATAATTTGGGTACTCTTTAACAACATGAAATTTGGTGTGTGTTAGAGCATCTCCCACCTTGATTTCGAGATTGATATACCCATGAGCGTCTCTGGATTCTTCTTATGAGATTTTGGTTATGGTTGGGTAGTAAACAACTTCCTTCTTTGAATCTTTGTAGCTCTCAGAGTCTTGACAGTGACAATGTTGAAATTAGAGGCCGCGTCAATCAGTATGCTGTCAAACTCGACATCCTTCAAGTTAGCGGTGATTATGAGTCCCCAGTAGCATCTATCAGTCATGCTTTCCAGGAGATATTAGGGTTCGGGAGCGGCTTCCCTGACTGGAAACAACCACTTGCCTGATACAACACGATTGAGGACTGCAAATATATCTTGACATTGCGCCTTGGAAAAATACATAATCTTACATAAATTCTCCATCATAAACTGTACGGTTTTGTGGAAGAAGTCCTCAAAAAATCATGCAGCTCCTGACAGGAAGGGGATCTCTGTGAACTCCTTCAGTGCCTAATTGAAGTTCGCCTGCATCCACCTTCTCTTTGAAAATGTGTTTCAATTTGTTGCAGTCACTGGTTGGGTGATTGACGAATATATGGTAACGAGAATATTTGGGATTTTCCATTTCTTCTTCAGTTGGTGGACGTCCGAGAGGAGGTAGATTGATGGCGTCGTCTTGAATCCATGCTTCTAGGATCTCGATTACCTCTTCAATCGGAAACGGGAAGGTTAGAGTAACCTCTCCAGTTTCTTGTTGTTGTGCAGGCGTCTTAGTCGTAGCTTTTCGGGTCTGCTGCGCTGGTGCCACACGTTTAGGTTGTTGTTCTGTAGCTGGAGATTTTCTCTTTCCTCCTTCACCCACTACACTGACAGAGGGTTGAGTGTTATATTGTTTGTTGATGAGACGTCTATTCCCTCGAGTCTCACGTGCATCTTCATTCCTGACAGGCCTGGTTCTTTCCAGCAAGGCTGGTGCTGTTGTGGTCGACCGTTTAGCAACCTCATGAAGTTCAAAGAATGTCTGGAAGCGCAGGATTTCTAGTAAAGCGCGATAGACAGGTACTATGCCATTAATGCACAACTCCACCAACTGATATTCAGTCACATTTTGGTCATGACAATTAAGCGCTTGAATCCTGAATCTTTTGACATAATCGTTTGGATGTTCATTGTTTCGCTGAAACATTCTTCCCAAATCTGATAAGGTGATTTGCTCATACACAGAAAATATTTTGTAACACTATGAAAATTTTCCTAGGCCTTTAATCCTAGCCCAACCCATTATGGGGGTTTATATAAAATGGTTTTCCCTTGATGACTTTAGTGAGCATGAATAGTAGAAGCTAAGGAAGACACTTGATATTTTGAGCATGAGAACCACGTGTAAGGCATGAACAGAGGGGGTGTTGTCGCCTTTTTCTGTCTTCTATAAGAATTTCAACAGAATTCGTTTTCTTTCCAAAAAAAAAAAAAGAAAAATTCTATCTGCTTCTGTTTCCACTCAAACGATCTCAAACAAAAGAAGAAATTGTAGTTTTAAAAATTGAAATTCGAGTTCAACCCATCAGGTTTGCGGCTGAATTTGTACTCTACAAAAGGTAAGGGAGTTTTCTCCATTGTTACAAATGGTATTTTCAACAGTACTTTTAATTTTTTGCCTTTATATCTTAAATGTATTCTGTGTTCAATCTTTGCATTTGTACTGTGATTAATTTCAAATGTTACGAATGATCTTATGAAAGTTTAGACAAAAAATGACATGCAACTATTAAGTTTGATTTTCAAGTTTCACCCAAAATTCTTAAACTAAGCTTTCAACTGTTTGAGAAAATGACCAAACGAAACACGTGCTTGCAAACTCTATAAGTAGCTGGTATTTTCTTGTATATTTGGACAATGTAGCCAAAGTGGTGTGTTGATGCTTGCCCTAAGTTAGTTTTATTCATGCTTCTTGTGCTTTAATGCTTTGTTAATTTCGTTAATCCCATCAACTTTGGAAATTGAGAATTTTACCAAGAAACTCCTGATTTCATTTTGATTGGTCGACATTACCGAGCGAGAATTTAAGCTAAAATTTTTGGAACTTCTTTAGTTACTAAATTGTTTATCTCTGATGTCATGATCTTAATTAACCACCTGTTTTGGAAAGGATCCATTCCTCCACATATTTTGCTTTGATATACACTTTGGTTTAACGGTATAATTACTTGCTACCCAATTCTCAATGTAATATCTTTGTGATTTGTAAAGGAATTTTTAAACTCGGTTACACAGGAAGCTTTGGTTGACAAAATAGCCTTGTATTTTAATCAATATCAAAAGGTGTTTGGGTAACATGGGATTGGATCCCTTGCATTTATACTGTCTTCTTATAGCTTTTTATTTACACTGTGTTCTTTTAACTTGACACCTCTCGGCATTATACATTGAATTTATGAATGGAAATCTTTTCCAGTCCGTGAAAAGTTAGCTGATTACTTTGAGTTCTTGTCATTTTTATGAGATGAGATGAGATATTTGTCATTATTTGTATTCATTTCATTGCCTGCACCTTCGCCTTCTACTTTGGCTAGTGATTTAACTCTTTTTTTTTTCTTGAATAAAAATGAATGCTTTTACCTTTGGTATGTAGACTGTACTTCAAGTTGGTACTTTGATTTTGGAGCAGGCTTTTGGTAAGCTGCATATCGCTGCCCATGACTTTGTGAATTTGTTGTGGTTTAGAAATGTTCCTTTACCTGAGAATTCACTTGAGATTGCTGCCAGTAAGAAATAATGACTCTACTATAGGATCGTCATGCCTTAATTGGCACCCTATCTACGGATAGCAACCCGGAAGACCGTTTGTTTGATAACGATGGCTGGTATCGGACTACCCTGACAACGGCGTTCGCCAAATAAATAGTAGAGTAACTTATCTTTGATTTACAACACTAATTCTTGGTTATCGATTGATTTGTTTAAGGCTCTACATTTTTCAAATGATTATTGTTGCTGCTCTTGTCTATGTTTTCATGCTTTACGCTGACATTACACACTAAACTGCAGTATCCCCTACTGAGTTGTGGCTCACTCCTTTTAGTTTTGTTTTCCACAGAGTGCTAAGCGAGGTTGATGCAGTAAGCTTAGGAAGAGCTTACGGCTAGGAGCTTGGACAAACAGTTAGTATTTAGTTAAGCATATGATAATGTATATCATGCGCTGATCTGGGGTAGTTTAGCTTGTTTTGATCTCATGTTATTTTTGGTTACATTTTGATGTATACTTTATATGTTTTTCATTTCTCAACGTATTTTAGTCAAATTTCATCCATACTAAAGTACGAGATGTCACTTTGAGTACTTGTGTTAAGTTTACAACTATGGGATTTAATAAAGCCTGTTCCGTTGAATTTTGTTTATGGAAGTGTGTACTTTCCTCCGTCTACGTTGTATTCACCATGTTGTTCTACATTAAGCATTACTTTTAGATTTATTTAGTCTTAAGCTTAGAATTGGATTAAATGGTTTCCTTAAATTTTCAGTGTACAATTTCAAAGATCCTGTTAGGCTTATTGCTTATACACTGTGAATCGTTGCTTTGTGAAAACAATATGTAACCTTTTTAATTATTTTATTGTGAAAACAATATGTAACCTTTTTAATTATTTTATTAAGCTGGCTTATACGTGTGTTTTTAATCTGTTTTCCTAATTTCCTGCATCAACAAAAAAAAAAAAAATGTAAAGATCTTTTGGCTTGCCGGAGCTGTGACAAGAAATTCTCATTTCTGGTTTTTTGTTTATAGTGGTATCAGTCTTTGGCACTTGTTAATAACTAGAAATGTAATATTTTTTATTTTTTTTTGAGTGACGTACCGGGAGTTTAGTCTTGCTGCCGTGTTGAAATCCAACCCGTTAGAGGGTAAATTTGTTGATTCGTCGCGGTTGGCATCAGAGCTCAGTTCCGATTTACTTGGACTTACTAGTTTTCTTTTTTGTTTTTTTTTGCTGCCGTGTATTTGTTTTTAAAAGATAAAATTCTTTTGGAATATATCCTCCAATGCATTTATTTTGTTTTGATTAGTCGAATATTTTACAAGGTTTTTTGTGAGACGGTTAATTCTCGTCAAGTTTCTATTCAATTTGAGGGATTGGGGAAAACTAACCAGATTCTATGATATACATATCATTAGGTGTGTTGGTGATGTACATCACTAACCAATTATGAATCTGACGCTTTTTCTTTTTTGAAGATGTTGCGGTGTGAGAAATGTGTAGTCTAAAGCTCCATACGTAAGAAAAGATTCAAAACAAGAAGACAGCGCGCATTGAGAACAATATCGAATAATTGGTAGGTTTTGTGTTGACTGTTGCCGATGTAGTTAGAAACTGCCGGTAGTCGAGTACTATTGTGGACTTAAACGATTTCAGGAAATGGGAAATGACAGAAAGTTCGGCAGGAGGTAGGTTCCTCTCGAAGCAGAAGAGTGGCTGGTGGGCTTGAAGGAGTAACACGTTACGCTTTTATTAAAAAAGAAATTTCATCTTGCATTGAGGTAGGGGGCTTTCTTCACTGTTATTATTTGGTTTCGGTGTGAGAAATGTGTACCCCAAGCCGAGGGTTTTTTTACTAGTGAAAGAGGGTTACGTCAGGGTTATCCCCTTTCCCCATATCTTTTTATTCTTTGTACTCAAGGCTTATCTTGGCTCATGCGAACTATAGAAAATAATGCACTATACAATGGTTATAAGATATGCCGTAATGCTCCCTCGGTATCTCACTTAATGTTTGCGGGTTATCTCATTCTCTTTGGCACCCTCGATGAGAAAACGGTGGACACCCTGCAACACATCCTTGGCACTTATGCATCCTGGTCTGGGCAATATGCTAACATGCAGAAATCGTCGATCCACTTCAGCAAAGGAGTCAAGCCAAATCGCAGAACTGAAATCGCTAACATTCTGGGGGTTCAGCAAATGCAAATAAATGATAAGTACCTTGGTCACCAGCTTCTTAAATCCTCTTACAAGATTGATTCTTATGATTTTCTAGATGATAAATTTGATGCTAAGCTGGCAGGATGGAAAAGAACCCATTTTTCGCATGCTGGTAGAAGTATTATGATTAAACATGTACTGGGTCTTATTCCACCTTATTACATGGAAACTTCACTCATTCTGAAGAAGGTTTTACAAAGACTAACTAGAACTATGAGGAACTTCTGGTGGGGCCATTCCAGAGAGGTTAGTAAAGCACACTACATCAACTGGAAGAGATTTGAACAATCTAAAGATGCAGGAGGGCTTGGGGTCAGAAACCTACAGCATATCAACAGAGCTATGATAGCCAAACTCATCTGGAAGCTTCTTGAGAATGATAGTTGCTTATGGTGTCAATTAATGAGAGCAAAATACCTCCACAAGGAAAGCTTTTGGGAAGTGAAAAAGGCTCAGAAAGGTTCTTCCACATGGTCAGCAATGCTAAACTGCATAAGTGATATGAAAGATGGGTGTTGTTGGGTTGTTAAAGATGGGAAGAAGATAAATATAAAAGAAGATCCTTGGGTACCTAATTTACACAACAAGAAGCCTAACCCAATTTCTATCTCCTCCAACTGTCCTACCCATGTGAGTGAACTTATCTTACATGATCCAGTCAGATGGGATGCTGGAAAAATTCAACAACTGTTTACTCCATATGAAGCTGAGAAGATCATGGACATCTATATCACTGAGAATCAAAATGAAGACTCTGAGGACAAACTATTATGGATTCATCACCCCAATGGGAAGTTCTCGACAAAGTCCTTCTTAAAGTCTCTACAGGACAGAATCCCGACATCTTCCAGTGCTGGCAACAATGAAGACTTTCCTTGGAAAAAATTCTGGCAGGTAAAAGTTCCATCACCCAAAATCCTTCTGTTTCTATGGAGACTCCTCAAGAATGGGATTGCAGTGGGTAGCAGACTTTCAAAATTCTGGAAAGAGGTTAATGCAGATTGCAGGTTATGTAACGGGGCTACTGAAACTCTTGAGCATCTGTTTCTATACTGCCCAGTCTCCCAAAACTTCTTATTTGCATCCCCATTAGAACTTAGAACTGATGAAAGGCTAAATCTCTCCGTTTCTTATCATGTCAAGAACTGGCTGCTTGAAGGAGATTTATCTAAATTTAAACTGGGGTCTTGTTTGTTGTGGGTTATTTGGAAAACAAGGAATGATGTCTTTTTCAATAATGGCAAAATCCAGTTGGAGAAGATGTTACAGGAAACTGCATACTGGTACAGTCAAAATAATCCTGATGTGGATAGTCTTACACTGCCTACTGAACAAGACTTATTAGACTCTGCAGCTGTTGTGTGGTCTCCTCCGCCGCAACCTAAAATGAAGATTAACTTTGATGGCGCAGCTGGCCCAAGAGGATATGCTGGTGCTGCAGTAGCAAGAAATTCCCAGCTTGGAGTGGATGGCTGTCAAGCAAAAGTTCATGTCACCAGTGGAGGCTGAAGCTAATGGAGCACTGTTAAGCATTGAATTGGCTATCAGCAAGGGGTTTACACAAATTATCATTGAAGGTGATTCTCTCACTGTGATTAATGCTCTCAGATACCGCAACACTCCCACTCCTTGGCGTATAAAGAACACCATCTCCAGAGCTAAGGATAAGTTAGCACACTTTTCTTCAGTTGATTTTAGTTTCATCAAAAAGGAGGCCAATGTTATGGCACACTCCTTAGCAGCTTATGCTGTCGAAAACCATTTGTCTCATTGATGGTTATCTTCTCCTCCATCGTGTACAACTCACATGCTATGTGAGTCTTCTTTAGCCGCTTAGTGTTTTTCCTTTCTTTTGTTGGTTTTTTCTTTCTGTGTAATCTTCAAAAAAAAAAAAAAAAAAAAAAACAATCCTTGTTACTATATCAAACCCGAGATCTTCTACTGTTGCAATTATCTGGTTTAACAAACAAGATTAACAGTCAATCTACCCTTTAACGTAGTTTACTACTTTGTTTACAGCTGCTTTCGTTATTTAAAACACCATTTTGAATTAACCTCCGTGTTGATTTTGCGCATGTTACTGATGTGGGCGGCATCTTTCTTCGTATCTTTATGCTAGGGCTGCCAACGGATACCCGGATCCGAATGCGTCGGGTCCGGTTACGGGTCCCAAAACTGGAACCGTTAGCAAAATCACTACCCGGCGGGTAAGACCCGTTAAGAACCATAAGTTTCGGGTCCTAACGGGTCTTACCCGATGGGTATCGGGTACCCGCATATTTATGTTTTACTTGTTAATTTTACATAAAATAGAAAGATTTCGTTTACATTTTTTTCATTTATCATTCGTATTCTTATGTTTAATCCTAATTAGAAAATTTACATAGATATAATAATAATAATATTATATGAAAAATTATTCGATTCAAGCTAATATAGCAAATATAAAAGTAAATTTTAAAAAGTTTAGTTGATTTTTAAGGACCCGATAAATATCCGGACCCTGACGGGTAATTAGTGTTTTTATCGGGTCCGGTTCTGGATCTATTAATTTAGGAACCGGACCCGAAATCGTTAGGATCCGGAATCAATTATAATTAACGATTCCGGTTCCGGATAGCACACTACCCGGACCGGATGGCACCCCTATCTTTATCCCCTCTCATAATTCTCCTCTTTTTCCTAGCTACCTGTTTCCTTGTAAGAGGAAAGTGAAAAAAATAAAAATAAAATGATTTTAGTACAGTCTGTGTGAGCTTGTTACTTAACTAATTCACCATTGTCTTTCTTTTTACAATTGCCTTGTTTAAAAAAAAAAATGAACCTTGGGTACAACTCTATTCGTCCAACTGGACGTTGTCACCGCCACTTTTCATACATGTAAAGTTGGTACCTTAAACTTCTTTGAACAATTCTCTTTGAAATACTCGTTGTGCTTTTGGAAACGACACGCATTGGTTTAAAAAGGGTTCTTACAGATTCTCGGTCTAGCTAAAGGGGACTTGCATCAAGACTATGCTTTTCTTTGCCTAGCTTTATTCGTTTTGTACTTGATACACCAATTTAACATTTTTGTCTTTTGCCATTTCTAATTTTGAACTCAAATAGTATATAAGATTTTGTAGTGTGTTTAGTTGATATTCTGACCTGTACAAGTTCTACTAATGCACTTTGAAACTAATATATATATAGTCGTGTTGTACCTTCGTCATAATTTCCATGCCGATTAGATGGATCTCACCAACCTGAAGTACGTTCCCGTTTTTCCCTAACTGCAATGTACAACCAACTTCTGTTGTACTCCCTCCCTGATTGCTAGCTCTATACCGTCCAAGGACATTATGGGTCGTATCACATCGATTTCTTTGTTTTGAATCAATTATGTGCGGGCTTGTACATTTAACCAGGTAGATGAGTGTTTCCTGAACTACTAGCTAATAAACAGTGTTTGTAGAGGAGTCTCAGAAGGAATGTCGTTCTATTTAAATTGAGGCATCTTGAGTTTCCGCAAGTGAAATCAAAGTATTTAAGACCAGACTGTTAAAGCCATTGGATTTTGTCGCTATGAATTTTGGCAAGGAAACGAAAGTTGCAGTGGTGTGACCATTAGTCAACTAACAAATCCAACTCGGTTTGTTTCGGTATAACATACGGACATTGTCATACCCTATGCAACTTGTGCTTCAAAGAAATTGTCACTGTACATGGAATTCCTTCGTCACTCGGTTAGAGTGGGACCTATTGTTCAGGTGCAAGTATCACGGGAGTTTCCAGCGAGCTATGGGAGTGAGCTAGGTACGAGTTTCGCATTTCACCCTCAATAGATGCTGATTGAGAACAAACTTTCCAGGTTCCAGAAGGCATATATCAGGCGTACGTGATCGACTACAGATACAAGTACCAACCTTACACTGGTATGGCATCGTATGAAGATTTGTATGGAAGACCTCTTCGCACGCCTTTGTAACGGGCAAAGTGAAACGAGCATATTGGGTTCAAAAATGATTGAAGAAACTACATCAACAAAAAAATAAATATATCAAAGTCACCCGAAAGCTAATGAAAACAGCGGAACGCCTCAAAGAGTTATGTCGGTTCGACAAGGTGACCACTGGAGTTTGAAATTTGGAGAGACAGCTGAATGACGACGGAAATTATAATGGAAGCCATTGTGTATTATCAGTACAAGGTACCAAGTTCTTCGAACAACAACTATCTTGACGATAAAAGTAATATGACAACAGCAATATCTTGAAGAAGCAACTTGGGAGCTCGAGTCTGACGTGAGAAACAAGTACCTGAAGCTACTTGAAGGTAACCGTCATAGCTCTTTCTTATTTTTGTTTTGAATTTGGGGACCAAATTCCTTTTGTGGTGGATAAAGGTGTAACACTATGAAAATTTTCCTAGGGCTTTAAGCCCTAGCCCAACCCATTATGGGGGTTTATATAAAATGGTTACCCCTTGGTGACTTTAGTGAGCATGAATAGTAGAAGCTAAAGGAGACCCTTGATATTTTGAGCATGAGAACCACGTATAAGGCATAAGCAGCGGGGGGTGTTTTCGCCTTTTTCTGTCTTCTATAAGAATTTCAACAGAATTTCGTTTTATTTCCAAAAAAGAAAAAAAAATCTATCTGCTTCTGTTTCCACTCAAATGATCTCAAACAAAAGAAGAAATTGTAGTTTTAAAAATTGAAATTCGAGTTCAACCCATCAACGGTTTGCGGCTGAATTTGTACTCTGCAAAAGGTAGGGGAGTTTTCTCCATTGTTACAAATGGTATTTTCAATAGTATTTTTAATTTTCTGCCTTTATATCTTAAATGTTTTCTGTGTTCAATCTTTGCGTTTGTACCGTGATTAATTTCAAATGTTATGAATGATCTTATGAAAGTTTAGACTAGAAATGCCATGCAGCTATTAAATTTGATTTTCAAATTTCACCCAAAATTTTTAAACTAAGCTTTCAACTGTTTGAGAAAATGACCCAACGAAATACGTGCTTGCAAACTCTATAAGTAGCTGGTATTTTCTTGCATATTTAGAAACGTAGCCAAAGTGCTGTGCTGATGCTTTCCCTAAGTTAGTTTTATTCATGCTTCTTGTACTTTAATGCTTTGTTAATTTCGTTAATCCAATCAACTTTGCAAATTGAGAATTTTACCAAGAAACTCCCGATTTCATTTTGATTTGTCGACATTACCGGGAGGGAATTTAAGCTAAAAATTTTGGAACTTCTTTAGTTACTTGTTTATCTCTGATGGCATGATCTTAATTAACCACATGTTTTGGAAAGGATCCATTCTGAAAAGTCAAGGGTACAATAACCACACCCAATATTTCGTTTAACAATTAATATGGACTAACTCCAATATACTTTTAAGAGAATCAACTAGACTCAATCTTAATGAAGTATATCAAAGAGTTATATCTCTCTTTATCGATTCAATTCTTACTCAAGAAAATAGAAATCTGCGAGTCTAATTGAATACAAGAGAATTCACTTGAATGGTACCAAAGACCAATGTTCAAGGATCAATCAATCTCAATCAACAACCAAAGGTCGGATTTCCTAATTGATTGACTCAAACGCACAACATGTGATATTTCAATTATATAACAAAATATAACGTGGAAAATAATTAACACACACACCATGAGTTTTGTTAAAGAGGAAACCTCAAATTCAGAAAAACCCCGGGACCTAGTCCAGATTGAACACACACTCTATTAAGCCGCTACAGACACTAGCCTACTACAAACTAACTTCGGTCTGGACTGTAGTTAAACCCCAATCAATCTTACACTGGTCCAAGGTACAGTTATGCTCCAACGTCTCTGATCCCAACAGGATACGACGCACTTGGTTCCCTTAGCTGATCTCACCCACAACTAAGAGTTGCTACGACCCAAAGTCGAAGACTTTAATAAAAAAATATGTATGACACAGAAAAGTCTACGGTAATAGATAAATATGTCTTCCACAGAAATACCTACGATTTTTTCAGTCTTTTGATAAATCAAGGTGAACAGGAACCAATTGATAAACCAGACTTATATTCCCGAAGAACAGCTCAGTATTATCAATCACCTCACAATAATCTTAATCGACGCGACGAAAGAAGATATTGTGGAATCACAAACGATGAGACGGAAATGTTTGTGATTACTTTTATATCTTCCCTATCGGAGATATCAATATCAAGCCAATCGTTACTATTGTACTCAATACGATAGAATCATCAAGATCAGATCACACAACTACAAGAAAGTAGTATCGGTCTGGCTTCACAATCCCAATGAAGTCTTCAAGTCGTTAACCTACAGAGTCTCGGTAAAAACCTAAGGTTAAAAGATAATCGACTCTAGATTATACAACTAGTATCACACAGGAGGTGTGGGGATTAAGTTTCCCAGTTGGTAGAGTTCTCCCTTATATAGTCTTTCAAATCAGGGTTTGCAATAAGTGTTAGCTTAGTAACAAAGCATTGAATATTCACCGTTAGATGAAAACCTGATTAGATTCAAGCTAATATTTTTCAACCGTTAGATCGAAAACTTAGCTTGTTACACACAAATGAAATGCACGTTTTAGGTTTGTGTAACCGTACCCAAACATGTACATTCGTTGGTTCTACAGTAGTTAACCAAATGGTTAACCATATGAGCACTTTCATATCAACCATATTCTCATTTACAATAACTAGTTCAAATGCCTCAAATGAACTAGTTAGATAGTTTTTCAAATGCTTAGATCTTATAGAAGTATACAAGATACAAACGAAGCAAAAACGATTTGATTCACTCGAATCGATTCATAAACTTTATAGCCACAGTTAGCAAACTTGCATTCCTTAGTTAATATAAGTATAAGTTCACGAATAATCGTTTTTAGAAAATAACCAACCTAAGTACGCGGACTAGGTACACGGACTTAAGTACCCGGAATAAGTTTGTAAACAGTTCACAAACTCTAGCAGATTTTCTCGGGAAGAGAAGCTCCGACAGTATGCTGACTGGGTTCGCGGACTGGGTTCCGGTTTTTCTGAGCAGCAAAGTACGCATACTTTGGTTCAAGGAATAAGGACTTATACATGTATGTGTTACCACACAATGCTTATATCCAACAATGGTTATATAATATAAACTCTCATTTCAATCATTGAAACATTCTTAAAGGACGTTATATAGTTGTTATTCACAAACCATTTTTCGTCCAAGCCATTTTCAAGTAATTGAAACATAACATGACTTTCGTCACTAGGTAAAGATGAACTTGGCCAAAGCGAAAGCTTACCAACACATATTTCAAGAAATAGATAAGCGAGATAAACTCGGCTCGAAATAGCAAATGTGTATAATCAAAGTCTATATAGCAAAACGACTTTTGTCTCAAGATAGGGGATAGAGTAGATAGACTTTTGAGTGATAGATAAGTTCAAGTCTCCACATACCTTTTAGTGGATGAAGTTCCACTAGTTCCTTGAGTAGTTCTTCGTCTTGTATGATGATCGCCATGGAGTTCTTGAGCTCAACTAAACTTTCTATCTGTGAATACCAATATTCCGCGGAGCACGTGTCACGATCTTGGCGGTCGCATACAAGATAACTGTATAGCCCTCGCAATACAAAGGAACCTGAGCAGTGGAGGATACCTTCGTAGATCTACTTTATCTTCCCACAAGAAGAAATGTCTTGACGGTCAAGATGGATAAAGTAAAGCCTAGCCTAGAGGGAGGTAGCTGGCGAAGGGACAAAGTTAGATAACAAATCTAATCAGCATTAAATGCACA
This sequence comes from Papaver somniferum, assembly GCF_003573695.1. Lineage (NCBI taxonomy): Eukaryota > Viridiplantae > Streptophyta > Magnoliopsida > Ranunculales > Papaveraceae > Papaver > Papaver somniferum. The sequence goes on from NC_039364.1 coordinate 134,621,295, forward strand.
AATCTCTTATCTACACGCATAATCCAAGCACGTGGAGAGAGATGATGTGACGGGACCCAATTGGAGAAAGCTAGCGGCGAGCGAAGATACAATCTGTACTGAGGCTGGGAAGTTCCCGAAGGAACGTGGCTCAGCTGAGGTGGCAGAGTTCGACTGGAGGAAACATGCGGTGAACGAAGGTACCACTTTTACGGAAGGTATATCAAGATAACGATGGAATCCAAGACAGCAAAGATATACCTGGAGTCGAAGGGGCTATAAATACCAAGCCTCACCAACAAATTAGGGGATTCAATTCTTAGGAGAAGAAGATCTAGTCTTAAGCTTATACCTCTTTAATGTTTAGAACTTAAGTAGATACAACAACTTGAGGTCTCTTTATTACTTTGGGAAGCATTTAAGATCTCTTGTAACCACCTAAACTTAATACAAACAATCACTCATTTCCCCGTGGACGTAGACTAAATAGTCGAACCGCGTAATCTCTTGTGTCATATGATAACTTAGCTTTATTTGTATTACTTATTATTATTTGTTATCGTTTTGATCTAGAGTACCATTTATTTACTTAGCATCATCAGTTCAACAGAGGTATCTTTACTACTTAGTATACGACTCTCTGAGCCGTACACGTTACGTAGACTACGGGAAAATTAGTAGTCACACTATCCTAGTCCGAGATTTAGCTATAGTAGACTAGAAATCAAAACTTATAGTTTTGATCACTAACATTGACAAACATGCTTGAGATAGCAACGCATGCGAGTTCGACCGAGCAGTGCTCTAATAATCTCCCTCTTTGTCAATTTTAGTGACAAAACTATCAATAAATATGGAATACAAAAATAGATAAATAAACTTTTGTAGCTCTTCTTCCACATGCCTAATCTTCAACATTACTCGAAATTTTCGTCACTTTCAAGTACTCCAATGATTCCAAAGGTTGTAAGTTTAGCATCATCTTTGTTGAAAATTTGTAGCTATAACAATGAGAAAACAAGAATTCTCAATCATTGTTATACAGTGTCATAGTATTATTATACAGCATCAAAGTTCAATTGTATCACAACTTGACAATAATACTATGGTGATATGTATCACCCCCCTTAGTCAATACTTCATCTCACATGGAAACCACTCCCCCTTACACAATGATGCGAAAACCATATATGTTTGTAGTGTGAGCTACACATTAATTCTCCCCCTTTTTGTCAATAAAATTGGCAAAGGTACGAGAACGGGATCCTAATGAAAATTTCCATAGAGACATTTCATGACCAAAAGCAGGCACATATCAACTTATTTAGATGCAATCATATAGGCGAAGCTAAATGCTTTCATCAAGGAGTTTATAAAGATACAAGATAATCCCTATAATATTCCACAGCCGCACTCCCCACAAAGATTTGACAATTAAGCACAAGTTCAATTAAGACCTCTCCCCCATAATATGTCATTCCCGAAAGAACAACAAGAGCGACCTTAATTTCACGAGAAAGGAAGGATTTCTTTGGACATAACAAATCACATACGAATATGAATTTGACTCCAAATAATACTCAACTAAATTAACCACAAGAAAATCCCTGATTAATCTGATCGGAAATGCTCGACATAAGAGAACTTACGGAGCCGCACAGTATATATACATAAAATATGGATCAGGGAAGATCAATACTGCGGAAAAGGCAAGGATTCATTCTATTTTCCATCATTATTTGCACAATGACGTACAATAGACATAATCCTCGTAAACAAAAGTTCATCCTATCTTCCATCAGTAATGACATAATAGGCTTCAAACTTTTGTAATGTCAAAAGTTCATTCATTCTTTTATTAATACATGCATATCGACATAAGAAAGACTTAACTTTTGACAAGATATGAGACAATCATAGTTCGCGGACGCAAACACACATATCCCATAACAAATTGCAATATATAAAACCATAAAGATTAATACTGCAAAAATCATCTTTCAAACAATTTTTTAGAATTTAAACAAATAAACCTAAAAACATGAAGATGAAAACGTTGGACATAGCTATGTGTAATCACAATAATGGCTATTCAAAACTCTAGTTATTCTTCTGAACAAAACAAGAAAATAAAATTCTCATCCGAAGATTTACTAGATAATTGAAATCAAAGTTCATTGAGAACCTCATACCTTTCAATGAATCCATAAAAGAAGGTATCACTGATTTCCTTTACTCTCTTGACCGTAGACACACCATGTTCGTGAGTAAGAACACCAACTTTACGATCAACAACCCGAGCAAGCTGTCTAGCCTTGACGTAGTCCATGATGAGCTTCTTCTGATTCCGTATCAGAATGTTCTGATTAGCAAGGATTCTGGCCTGACCATCTAAGAGATGGTTTATTTGCAGTTGAAGATTTGCAAGTTCGACCTTTGAGTCGTTCTGAGAACGAATTAAATCCTTGACAGACTCATTAATCCAAGAGTTGTGATCTTTTCTTTCAAGCATCTTCTTTAGAACCAGCTCTTGAATTGACTAACATCCTTGAGTGTCTTCCTCCATATCAAGATGCACAATCTCTTGAGATTTTGCAGAGTTCTCCATATAATTTTTTGTTAGGGATGGAAAAACACAATATAGTGTGAGTATATATGTGTTTGTAAACAGGAGAAGGGAACTCTTGAAACCCTATGAACTCACAAGAGGAGGACGCGAACGTTTGTGGACCGTCAGCACAAAAACTCAAAATAAAAATAATATACAACATACTTGAGCATTTCTCAATTATTGTCCTTGTACCTCTCAAGTTAGAAACAAGGAAAAGAATACCTGGAATCAGGTGGTAGAGTGAGAAATAATCCCACTATGATCATTGAAAAAGGAGTTGTACATATCATCTGACAGTTTGATCTTTGTGTTCTTCGCCTTTCTTCGGTTGACTTTCATCCCAGACGAGTAAGACACGGCTTGTTTAACATATCCGTCAGAAGGCTTTCTCTGAGGACTAAATCTAGGACCTGTTGAGATTGGTTCAAGAGGATCAGGCTAGAAAGGGATCCATTTTCTAGACTTAGGTTTACCAGATTCATTCTTATAAACACGGGGAGTGTGTTCATTAGTGACACACGAATTTATACCATTGGGATGAACTTGTACCCTGTGATGATTTATAGAAAAGAGATCATTTTTATAAGGTTTCTGGTTTTCTGTGGGCACGAAATTCACTGCAGAAGATTAGAGATTTGTTTCCTCCTGGCAAAACAATGAATAGTATAGTGATTCTTTTTCTCACAGAATGTACAGGTTCGTGGAGGAGAAGCAACAACTGGTACCTGTTTTAACTTCATAGCCATATGAGAAGATTGTAAGTCACGTAAACCTTTCTTAACACAACCTTCTTCTGGAGAACATCTCTTCATGTGATGTAATTCATGAGAATTAGTTGGTATAGAAGAATTTATCCTTAAGACAGAGTTTTCCTTTTCCAAGGATCTGCACTTTTCATGGGCTAGAATAAGAGATGCACCTAGTTTCGATTTTTAGGCACGAAGTCTTTCTAGGTCTGATGAATGCGTCTCGATCAAACGTCTTTCTCTAATTGAGTCTTCCTTGACAATATCCTCAAGACCACTAATCCTTTCACGCTGTAGAGTAGTTTCTTGGAGAAGTTTTTTAATATTGTCATAGAAGGACTCAATGATGTTATAGAGTTCACGTTCTCGATCAAGAGACTTTTCAAATTCATCAATAAGCCGAGCATGATCCTGAAAATCAAGAGCCTCAGTAGAATTTTTTGAGATTCTGGTGAGCTCCATTTCAGCTTTTGCCATAGCGTCAAATGTCTCATTGGAGGGAGAGATGTCAGCATTTGATGGAACAACTTTCCTACCTCTGGATTCAGAAGAATCAACTAAGGAGTAATCCTTTGAGGTATTCCCAAGACATTTGGCATAGTTAAAAGCTTTAGAAGACATCTTGGTATGCGTATATGCCAGAGAAGATATTTTATCCTCAGACTCAGATTGCCACAAACACAGACTTGTAAGGTCTTTAAACGTGTTTGCCTGCTCTGATATCAATTGAAAAAGTGTGGGTACAACAACCACACCCAATATTTAGATTAGCAATCTGTATGGACTAACCCCAATATACTTTCAAGAGAATCAACTAGACTCAATCTTAATAAAGTATACCAAAGAGTTATATCTCTCTTTCTCGATTCAATTCTTACTCAAGCAAATAGAAATCTGAGAGTCTAATTGAATACAAGAGAAATCACTTGAATGGTACCAAGGATCAATCAATTTCAATCAACAACCAAAGATTTGATTTCCCAATTGATTGATTCAAACGCACAACCTGTGATATTTCAATTATATAACAAAATATAATGCGGAAAAGAAATAACACAGACACCAGAAGTTTTGTTAACGAGGAAACCGCAAAATGCAGAAAAACCCCGGTACCTAGTCCAAATTGAACACACACTGTATTAAGCCGCTACAGACACTAGCCAACTACAAACTAACTTCGGTCTGGACTGTAGTTGAACCCCAATCAATCTCACAGTGATCCAAGGTACAATTATGCTCTTACGTCTACGATCCCAGCAGGATATTACGCACTTGATTCTCTTAGATGATCTCATCCACAACTAAGAGTTTCTACGAACCAAAGTCGAAGACTTTAATAAACAATTATGTATCACACAGAAAAGTCTATGATAATAGATAAATCTGTCTCCCACAGAAATACCTACGAGTTTTCTTCCGTCTTTTGATAAATCAAGGTGAACAAGAACCAATTGATAAACCAGACTTATATTCCCGAAGAACAACTCAGTATTATCAATCACCTCACAATAATCTTAATCGACGCGGCGAAAGAAGATATTGTGGAACCACAAACGATGTGACGAAGATGTTTGTGATTACTTTTATATCTTTCCTATCGGATATATCAATCTCAAGCCAATCGTTACAATTGTACTCAATACGATAGAATCAGCAAGATCAGATCACACAACTACAAGAAAGTAGTATCGGTCTAGCTTCACAATCCCAATGAAGTCTTGAAGTCGTTAACCTACAGGGTCTCGGTAGAAACCTAAGGTTAAAGGAGAATCGACTCTAGCTTATACAACTAGTATCAAACAGGAGGTGTGGGTATTAGGTTTTCCAGTTGCTAGAGTTCTCCCTTATATAGTCTTTCAAATCAGGGTTTGCAATCAATGTTAGCTTAGTAACAAAGTATTCAATATTCACCGTTAGATGAAAACCTGATTAGATTCAAGCTAATATCTTTCAACCGTTAGATCGGAAACTTAGCTTGTTACACACAAATTAAATACACGTTTTAGGTTTGTGTAACCGTACCCAAACATGTACATTCGTTGGTTCAACAGTAGTCAACCAAATGGTTAGCCATATGAGCACTTTCATATCAACGATATTCTTCTTTACCATAACTAGTTCAAATGAGTCAAATGAACTAGTTAGAGAGTTGTTCAATTGCTTAGATATTATACAAGTATACAAGACACAATCGAAGCAAAAACGATTTGATTCACTCGAATCGATTCATGAACTTTATAGCCACGGTTTGCAAACTTGCATTCCTTAGTTAATATAAGTATAAGTTCACGAATAATCATTTTTAGAAAATAACCAACCTAAGTACGCGGACTAGGTACGCGGACTTAAGTACCCGGAATAAGTTTGTAAATAGTTCACAAACTCCAGCAAATTTTCTCGGGAAGAGAACCTCCGACAGTACGCGGACTGGTGGGCCCGGGAAAGCGTATAAAATTGAAGCGTAATAAAACGCGGGCCTACAGTAATACCGCAAGTGCACGGTCGTCGGTTGTAGCTCGTGCAAGTACGGGTCGATCCACAGAGACTGGGTGTGTTTGGAGTTCTCTAGCTATTTTGGGCTCCTAAATTGTTGTTGGGTTTTGAATGGTCAATGGCTTTTGAATACCAAAAGGGATATGGGTACCAATGAATTATGGGCTTACTTGGAATCAGAGTAACTTAGCCTTGATTTAGCTTTGGGGCTTTGATTAAGCTTTGGGCTCAACTTCACCCTAACAGTGAAGTGGGCTTGGTACTTGAAATGAACTGAGCTGAGCCTGAAATGAACTGAGCCTTGGGCTCAGTTGGCTAGGTGCTGAAATGATCTAGGCTTGTGGTTTAATTGGCTGGGCCTCTGCTCCAAGAGTGAATTGGGCCTTTGGCCAAGCAGTTAACTGGGCTTATGGTCCTTGAACAATCAATGGGCTCTTGGCCTTTTAACCTGGACTGGGCTTATGCTGTGAGCCAAGCTCAGTTGCAGCAGCAGCAGTGGAAACCAGGTTGCAGCAGCAGCAGCAGCAGTGGAAACCAGCAAGCAAAGGGGAAGAAAACAAGGCAGTAGCAAGTAGTAAAAGCAGTGAAGCAAAGGTAACAGTGACAGAACAATGAAACTAAACGAGAACAATGGAACCAAGGCCTAAGCCAAGGGCAGGGGTGTGAAGAAGACAGTGAAGTAAAAAAAAAAGGAAGGAAAAAAAAAAAACAAAGCCAAGGCAATGGCTTTAGGCATTCATCTAGAGTGGGAAGAGAACCAGCTTGCTCACAGTCACTAGTGAGCACTAGTTTCTCCCCACTGCTCAATCAACTCAATGCTCTAAGGCTTTAACCTAGCATTGACACACAACAGTAAACTAATCCTAACATTTGAGAAGCTAACAGTTGACAAAACAAGAGAGCCTAGGCATACAACTAGAGTGGGAAGAGAACCAGTTTGCTCACAGTCACTAGTGAGCACTAGTTTCTCCCCACTGCTCAATCAATCCAATGCTTCAAGGCTTCTAGCCTAACATTCCATCACTTCACAATGAACAAACTTAACATTTGAGCATTTAAACTAACATTAACATTAAACAGAATTAACACTAACAGGATTATCATTAACAGGGGACAAACATGAACAATGAACAATATTAACCTAAACATGAACCCTAAACAGAACACTAAACTGGACACTTAAACAGAACAAGAACAGGAATTACAGTGAGCAAAACATAAGAAGAATAAGAACAGTAAGCATTAAACATCAAGTAACAGGACATGGTATTTAGAAATTAAACAGGTCATGGAATTATAAAAACATCAAATATTAAACAGAAATATAACAACAAGAATTAAACAGCACAAAATAACAGAATTGAGAACAAATTAAACATAACCCTAAAGATTTAAATTGATTTGAAGTTGAAATTGAAAATTAAAATTAAGCATACACTAACCCGAATTTGGGGGAATCTTGGCTAGCCCAAGAACAGTTTTCTTCAACACCCCAGCGCTCAATTTATAGTTCTACACATTTTCCCCAAACTCCCCCCCCCCCCCCCCCCCCCCCCAAAACAGTTGAGGCTAGGGTTAGGGATTACTCACCCAATTTGACACAACCACTCCAGTTTGATGTCGACCCATGCTTCTATTTGTCCTCCTCTACCTCTCCATGCCTTCAATTTCTCTCTAGCACACGTTAATCCATCAACCCATAACCTAGGGTTTAGGTTAGGTAATAAGTTGATGGGATAAAGGGCTAGAAGGATGGGGGAAGCTATCAATCGCGTGTAGGATGATAGGGTGGCAGTGTGTGAGCTCGAGGTGGTTGTGGCAGGGCGTTTGGTGGCGCGGCAGTGGAAGTAGCAGGTGGAGGTGATGGTGGCGGAATGGGTGTTTCTGCAGAGGAATGGGGGAGAAGAAGTCGATGGGAATGATGGATGGTATGTTTGGTTAAGGTATAGGCATTAGGTACTAGAGTGTTGGTCGGGTGTAGGGGATTTAGATGTTGGCGAATATGAGTCACTGGATGCGAAGCTGTAGGTGAATCGGATGGCTACCCCTGAAGAGTCTGGTAGCGACCGTCGGATGTCTTGATACAACGAAGTTAACGGTGAAGATCGAGGTTAGGTGCTGTAGTGTTTAGCGGAAGTATCGCTATTTGATGCGCAGGCAAAGAAGCGACCGTATGTTCTAAATGTGATCTAATCTGAAGGCTTGAAATTTAGGTACTATGGTGTTTTGCAGGGACTTCAGATTTTGATGAACGATGAAGAAGCGACCATTGGATGATGAGATGGATCCGATCTAACGGCTGAGAATGGAGGCAGGTATGGATATAGAAAATGGGTTTGGGTAAGGGTTTTGGGCCTTGGGTATGCCAAGATCATATCTTCTTTAAGGACAATTCTTCCTTCTTGAGCCCATTCCTAGCTTTTTGGTCTTGTGCGCACCATTCTTTGCGGCTTCCTTGCGTAATTCTTCCCGGCTTTTCACTACTTTTCTGCTCTTTTCGCTCCGCGACTCATCCGAACTTCGTTTATTACCTAAAAATGCAAAATTAAGTAAGAAAATTATTTATTCTTGAAAACAATGAAAATACAGAATATGGGATAAAATGTAGAATTAATGCACAAAAGATGAGTTAAATGCCAAGAAAAATATATAGAAATATGCACTTTTTAGCACTCATCACGGACTGGGTTCACGGACTCTGTTCCAGTTTTCCTGAGAAGCATAATACGCATACTTTGATTCAAGGAATAAGGGCTTATACATGTATGTGTTACCACACAATGCTTATATCCAACAATGGTTATATAATATAAACTCTCATTCCAATCATTGAAACATTCTTAGAGGACGTTATATAGTTGTTATTCACAAACCATTTTTCGTCAAAGCCATTTTCAAGTAATTGAAATATAACATGACTTTCGTTACTAGGTAAAGATGAACTTGGCCAAAGCGAAAGCTTACCAACACATATTTCGAGAAATAGATAAGCGAGATAAACTCGGCTCGAAATAGCAAATGTGTATAATCAAAGTCTATATAGGAAAACGACTTTTGTCTCAAGATAGGAGATAGAGTATATAGACTTTTGAGTGATAGATAAGTTCAAGTCTCCACATACCTTTTAGTCGACGAAGTTCCACCAGTTCCTTGAGTAGTTTTTCGTCTTGTATGATGATCGCCATGGAGTTCTTGAACTCAACTACACTTTCTATCTTAGTCCGAGACTTAGCTATACTAGAATAAAAATCAAGACTTATAGTTTTGATCACTAAGATTGACAAACATGCTTGAGATAGCAACGCATGCGAGTTCGACCGAGCAATGCTCTAACACATTCCTCCACATATTTTGCTTTGATCTGCACTTTGGTTTAACGGTATAATTACTTGCTACCCAATTCTCAATGTAATATCTTTATGATTTATAAAGGAATTTTTAAACTCGGTTACACAGGAAGCTTTGGTTGACAAAATAGCCTTCTATTTTAATCAATATCAAAAGGTGTTTGGATAAAATGGGATTGGATCCCTTGCATTTATACTGTCTTCTTATAGCTTTTTATTTACACTGTCTTCTTTTAACTTGACACCTCTCGACATTATACATTGAAATTATGAATGGAAATCTTTTCCTGTCCGTGAAAAGTTAGCTGATTACTTTGAGTTCTTGTCATTTTTGAGATGAGATCTTTGTCATTATTTGTATTCACTTCATTGCCAGCACCATCGCCTTCTACATTGGCTAGTGATTTAACTCTTTTTTTTTAAATAAAAATGAATGCCTTTACTTTGGTACGTAGACTGTACTTCAAGTTGGTACTTTGATTTTGGAGCAGGCTTTTGGTAAGCTGCAGAATCGTTTCCCATGACTTTGTGAATTTGTTGTGGTTTTAAATGTTCCTTTAGATGAGAATTCACTTGAGATAGCTGCCAGTAAGAAATAATGACTCTACCATAAGACTGTCAGGTCTTAATTGGCACCCCACCTACTGATGGCAACTCGGAAAACCGTTTGTTTGATAACGGTGGCTGGTATCGGACTACCCTGACAACGGCGTTCGCCAAATAAATAGTAGACTAACTTATCTTTGATTTACAACACTAACTCTTGGTTATCGATTGATTTGTTTAAGGCTCTACATTTTTCAAATGGTTATTGTTGCTGATCTCGTCTATGTTTTCATGCTTTACGCTGACATTACACACTAAACTGCTGTATTTTCCACTGAGTTGTGGCTCACTCCTTTTAGTTTTGTTTTCCACATAGTGCTAAGCGAGGTCGATGCAGTAAGCTTAGGAAGAGCTTACGGCTAGGAGCTTGGACAAAAAGTTAGTATTTAGTTAAGCATATGATAATGTATATCATGGGGTGATCTGGGGTAGTTTAGCTTGTCTTGATCTCATGTTATTTTTGGTTACATTTTGATGTATACTTTATATGTTTTTCATTTCTCAACGTATTCTAGTCAAATTTCATCCATACTAAAGTAGCAGATGTCACTTTGAGTACTTGTGTTAAGTTTACAACTATGGGATTTAATGAAGCCTGTTTCGTTGGATTTTGTTTATGGAAGCGTGTACTTTCCTTCGTCTACTTTGTATTCACCATGTTGTTCTACATTAAGTATTACTTTTAGATTTATTTAGTCTAAGCTTAGAATTGGATTAAATGGTTTCCCTAAATTTTCAGTGTACAATTTCAAAGATCCTGTTAGGCTTATTGCTTATACAACGTAACCTTTTTAATTATTTTACAAGCTGGCGTATACGTGTGTTCTTGATCTGTTTTCCTAGTGCCATGTATCAAAAAAAAAGAAGAAAAAAAAAGTTGTAAAGATCTTTTGGCTTGCCGGAGCTGTGACAAGAAATTCTCATTTCTGATTTTTTGTTTATTGGTATCAGTCTTTGGCACTTGTTAATAACTAGAAATGTAATATATTTTTATTTTTTGGTGGTATATTGTTGACGGGTTGAATTCCAACCCGTTAGAGGGTAAATTTGTTGATCCGTCACATATTTCTTGTAGAAAACGGTAATCATTTCACACCAATTGGTTATGTTGTTCGGTGCAATGTTATTATACCAGGTGTACGCCCTTCCAGTGAGTGGTTTTGAGTATTCTTTCAGGCGGAGGACATGGTTATATTCATGCTCCCCTAGTGATTCCAAAAAACGAGAGATGTGTTCATGAGTGTTACCAGTACCATCATAAAGGGAGAACTGGGAAGAAGCATATCTTCTTGGAAGAGGAACTCTTTGCACGTCAGGAGGATAAGGAGGTTGGTGCTGATGAATGGCAACCGGATTTTCCTTGCCTCGATTTTGGAGAAGCCGTTCCAAGTCCTCTCGCGTGATGAAGTTGAATTGTTGATTCCTTTCTGATGACCGTTCTGAGGCTACACGAACCTCTTCATCCGTAAAGATACACCATGTTGAAGTATTTGCGTCAGGAGTCATGAAATTGTCCTTGTCTGCTCCATTTTAGTTGGCATAGCTCTGGTGGTAATCTTTCCGTCAGCGTCTTGAGAAAAGTGAGTACCTCCTTCTGAGTTGTAGCTATGTCCGTCTGAGCTTTGGCAAGAACTTCATTTCTCTCCATTAAATCGGCAATGGTAATAGGAGGTTGGTTTCCTCTGGCTACTCCAGTCTCCCGTCCTGACGAAGTAGTGGTAGCAGCTCTGGTAACGATTAGAGGTTACTTTGGGGTAAAAACTGATTCTGTTGTTTTTGGTAAATTTGGGTGTGTTGATGAGAAAGTAATTCAGATCCTAAACAAATGTACTGCACATGAGTACTTTTAGATTCGAGAGATCAATCTGTAAGACTCTGGCCTAAACCAAGAAATGGTCGTTCCAAGTTCAATTCGGTCACAAAGTGAAGAAGAAGGGTTGATCTTAGGGAGGGAAGCAAAGAGGTGTTTGAGATCGGAATGTTGAATTATGAAGGTGTGGTTGTTTCATGACTTGTATCAGAATGTGGAACTGGCTTGCAGAACGTAAGCTATCAGTTCTTGGTATTTTCTGGATACTTGTGTTGATCACCGAAAATAGGTTGAAAAACCTATTTATACAAGTCATGACTGAGCGCACCCTGATCTTGTAGAAAGTAAAGACAATTAAGTAGTGGAGAAGTGGAGTTGTGTAAAAGTAGTGACCATCACGTTTCCATTTACGGGGGAAGACTGACCAGCATTACACCCACTACTCTCTTACTGCTATTAACCATCCGCCATTTCCTGATACTTTCTTGTAATGGGCAGGTTGCATGCCCACACGCTGTAAACTAGCAGACCAGTACCCTAATGAGCATCCCCAGTTTGTGACATGTTTGATGTCTTGAGTAAATGGGTAAGTCATGAGACTTGCCGCTTAAAGCAGCACATAGTGCTTTTAGGTCAAATAACAATTTATTTGTGGAATCAAATATTTATAGAACATTGTTTATAATTGATGCACATAAAGGTATAAAGCATCGCTTTTAAACAAGCAGCTGAAAATAATCGATGTTTATGAAGCATCGTTGTTCCAGATCCCGTCTAAGTTAGTCGCGGATCTTAATGTCTTAAAGGAGCATGACCGCCCTCTTTCAGGGAGTTGGTAGGAGCTACGCGCGCATCCCAGGGATTGGTCGGCCGTTCCTTATGAGAAACTGGCGTCCGATATCCATTCTAACATCCTATCAGTCGGCCCAGGTTTGATCTAGACCGATTAAATTGGATAGCCGAGTTGAGTGTCTGAGATGATTTGGGGCAGTTGATGGATGCCATTGGATTATGCAAACAGCGCGACCAGACTCTTCTGGGTGATCGTTCGGAAGCCACATAAGCAAGCCGTGGCTTGGACGATAGCTCCTCACGGAAGAGGGTTGGCCGGCGATCACATCGTCACCCTATTGGCCATCTAGAATCCGATCTAAGTCGTTCGACTAAGCTGGAGAAGATGGACGGACGCGATTGATTTGCGACAGTTTCATAACGCCGTTTATTCAATTTAAGTTTTTTTTTTTAAAAAAAAAATCACGCAATCACCCTACTTTGGGCAAGAGTTTCGATGCGCCTCTGGATTGTCGTGTGTAGTTCGACTAGCTAGGGATGAAGGTGAGCCTTCGGTGAACACAATGGCGCCTCTTTGATCGTCCAAAACACGATTTAAGCCGTCCAACTTGGCTGTCTAAGTTGGACGGATGTTGTAGTTTTGAGACCGTTATGGTCAGTCTTAGCTCGTTTGAGCTTCTCCTTCAACAACGCGACCATCTCGGTTCTGGCTAGAGATCAAGGATGTTGTGGGTGAATTAAAAGGATTCTGCTCAGCTGGGATGCTAGTGGGACCGCCAGTGGACATCATGGAGAATGCCTGGTTCTGCTGGGAAGAGTCTAAGCTTGTTGAATTGTCTGGACAAATCGTGTGGCCGTGATTGCTCTTTAAGACTGACATGGACAGTCCAGGTTTTCCTTAGGGAATTTGAGCGTGTCGATCGTGCTAACTTTTAAATAAAAAGCGCGTTGACACGAAAAATCTCTTTATCATAGAGTGGTGCAGAGTGAGAGTGTTTTCATGCAGATCTCAATACTGATACTTCGGGAGCTTCGTGCTACTCTGCTTCGAGTGAACATTAATCGTCATGTCATGCCAATATTGAGAGTTCTGCTGGGGAACATAGCATATAAAAATACTAGGCAGGCAATGCATTAGTAAATATTGTGGGTGGAAAATAAAATTCATAGAATATTTGGGATTGTTGTTATATGCACCATTCTGAGTGAATTATATATATATATATATATATATATATATATATATTGAATTGCTCAATACATTTATTAGCAAAGAGGTTTATGCACTCATTACTTTCAAATGATTTTTTCCTTTACGATTTTACCCTTGAACTAAAAACCACTATCAATATTAAGTCCCCTGCTTAGCACGTAATAGTGATGTTAAGCAATGGATGGTGACATATAAAATGTAATAGACACGAAAGGAATAGACGGGCTTACCAGAATGAGTCGATCGTCGGCAGCATGCGGGACGGTATTTGGCGCGGCCGCGGGGCATTAGTATGGTGGACCCAGCTGCCCTTCCTCTTGCACAAAACAAAGAAGGTTTCCTTCTTTCTTTCGTTAGAATTCCGCCAAACTTACATGTATAAAAGGGTGTCGACCCCCCCCCTCTTTTTTTAATTTGCTCGTTTGCTTCACTTCGTCCCTGGCAGCGTGTGTCTCTTTGTTGTCGCCATCGTCACGAGAGCTTCAACCATCAGAAGGTAAGTGCACTACGTCCTTTTTTTTTGCAAATGTGAACCCTAGCTTTAGGTGTAGCTTCCTTGAACTCGAAAACTCATCCCAATATAAATGAAACTTCTTTTTTGGAAACATTTTAGTGAACTTTAACAGTAGTATCAAAGTAATCAACCTCACTCGAATCACCGGCAAGACGAGCGAATAATCATAGGTGAGTGCCGCTGATTTGCTCCTATTCTTTTTTTTTGAAAAAACCTAGTTTTAGGTTTTGACCGTGGGTGTAATACCCACTGAATTTATTTAATTTTTCGTTCAAGGGGCGTAAGTCCCCACTCGACCCAGCTACGGGTATAACCGGACCGTGGGCGTATATCCCGCGGCCAAAGAGGATTTTGTATGTGGCTCTTTCATCATTCCTGCTAGTTTGTTATTCACATAATTCTCCATCTACGAACTTCGACTATTAGTGATTACATCGAATTTTGATGAGAAGGTGCGTGCATGATTCCTCTTTTTTGGCATGAAGTAGTGACTCTTTTCCGCTTTGTTTTATTGTAGTTATTTGAAAGTGAACGTAAAGAATTCTCGTTAAGATGTCACCTGGAAATACTTCAGCTGCTAAGATAGGAAGTGCTAGCAATTCCAAAGATATGCCAAACATAGATGATGATCTTTTTGTTATGATTTATCCGAACATTAGGACTCATCCTATTCATAAAATAACCCTCCTTACCGGTTCAGAAGATGAAGAGGTCGCTCCGTCAGTTTCTCCAGTGCGTGTGATGAGGTTCTGTCTCCAAAAGAAAGAGTATCCAGCTTCTCCTATTGATTTTAAAATTTTCCATAATCCGCTAAGCTCTTATGAAGGATGGATGAGGCATATGTTGGGAAATGAGCGTATCAAAAATAACCTGACCAAGTTGTTGAAGCTGTCAAGGCGTCTGCAACATTTCGCATTAGGAAAGATGTTGCGGGTTTGATCACTTTCATTTCTCGATGGTGTCCCTCCACACACACGACCATATGTAGATGTGGAGAAATGACCATCTCCTTAGAAAGCATAACCATTTTGCTGAGTCTTACAGTTGCAGGGAATCTTGATTTCAAGTTGTCTGATAAAGAAGAAGTGATGTTCGACACTCTAGTTAAGAAAGGAGAAGGATATAATCAGAAGGAAAATTATGAAAAATATTTTTATACTTGGTGGGTGTCTGAATGGTTTCCTATGAAACCGAAAGAGAACCAAGTGTTGGATGATGTACTCAGCGTTGCTGCGTTTTTATCCTTGTGGCTGTCTAGAGATGTTTTTGATGATGGCTCTGGTAAGAAGACCATAAGATGGAAGCTCTTTATGTTTGCTATTAAGTTGGCGCAAGGCGTAGTCCCCCACCCCCCTAGGCATCTTGTTCCTTGGGTCTTTGTACTCTCATCTGGATTCCCTGGCAGCGGATATGTATGCTTCCAACGGATATATGTAGGTGGAGTCGCATGTTCACATTTATTTTCTCCAAGCATGCTTATGGGAGAACTTCAAAGGTTATGCTCTTAATCCTGCAACTTCGTTCTCCATTATATATGGGGGTTCCAGAATACTCCATTGGAAGAAGAGGCGTCCAAATCCTGGGTTGAAGCTTATTGATTTTTTTCAATAGCGTGCATGCCATAGATTTTCGCCAGTGGGTACTGCTTCATTCTTATGTAGTTCAGCCAAAAACCTTTGTCTCCGTTCCTGATATAGTGTTACACATCGATGGAAAGGATATGAGTTTTGGGAGACCATATTTATGCGAAGCTGCACGCCAGGATATATCCATCTTTCTTTAATGAATCCTTTATTGCAGTTCCGTATAACATTGACAAGGTCGCTCGTCAGATGGGATTTGATCAGGGAATCCCGTTTTGTCGCCTGCCAACGCCTTCGGTGGATCTTTTGACATATGTTTTTGATACTAGCGTCTTCACAACAATGAAAAGCCTACCATTCTTGCTCTCGGTAAGAAAACAAGTGGCGACTGATAAGTATAAGGAATTCTGAAGAGAAGAGCTCTTAACTTTCCAAAAATTCGCGGAAGAAGTTGTGACAGTCCCGCGCGACAGGCCTTCTCCTGAAATTTTGGAACAACATAAGCTGTTGAAGTCGCTTCCTTCGGGTAAACGAACCAGGGCTCGTGTTTCCGAATAGAGTGAGGGCGGTCCCTAGAAAAAAGAGGCGAGGTCGAAGACGCGTTCAGGCGGCATTCGAATGACTTCAACATCTCCAGTAATTTTTAATTCTTCCAATATACAGGTACATACGTGATTTCTCTTAACCAGCCGATTTTAGTTATTTCGATGCAGCCTCACTAAAAATCTTCCTTCTTTAAAATCAGGGTTTCGGGAATGAGAACGCTTTTGCTAGACTCGCACGTAGTCACAACATGGTGTCTCTAGAAGAGAAATCTGGCGATACTGAGTCTCTCGAAGATGAAGATGAGGCTGAAGACGAGGAAGGTTCAGAATCCGGCAGTGATGAAAGAAGTACTTCTAAGAGTACTAGAGAATCTAACTCTTCCAGCGAGCCGGAAGATGGACTGGTACGTCTTCTACACATTTTCTGAAAATGATTCGTTCTTTGACGTGAAATAAACATTAAACATGATATTGCAGGACGAAACTGTAATGGAAAACAATCTAGAGGTGGAGATGGATGATGATGCAGGGAACATTGTCGCTCCTTCTGATGAGAATGGAGATGTCGCGTCCATGGCTGTAGATATAACTGCCTCCAAAGAACCTCCCGAAAATGGTACTGTATTAGTTGTGCTTTCCTTTACTGGAGCCACTTTTAATCCCCCTTTTGATGTCACCTTCATAGACCATGTGCTGGTTGGAGGATTTAGCGTGCCGGCTAAGTATGGGGAGTTGTACACCAGGATATGGAATAATCATGGTCACATTGCCACTTTCAAGAAGATTAAGAGTCGTTTTTCACTGGTTAAACGTGTCGAAGAAACTCTATCTTCCATTCATGACATGTGCAACGCATCTGGGAGCGTCGTCTCTGAGGGAATAGTTCAAAACTAGGAGTTCTACCGGGATATGTTTGTGAGCTTTGAGTTTAAAGCCTCCTGGTTCTGTGAAGGATTTTCCAAAATCCAAAAGCTGCAAACTGAAATGAATGAAGTCCCTTCCACGGATTTTACTAACCAACATGAGTCAGAAGTTGAGAAGTTATCCCAGGAGTTGAAGTTGAAGCAGGATGCTCTACAAAATATGAAGGACGCTTTCGCCAAGAAGAATGATCCATTGTTGGACGCTTTACCTTGAATGCTTTTACTTCATGAATTTTCTCCTCTTAGGTCTTTTTTTTTAAAAGGCAAAAGATGCCTCTTTTATGGTTTTGATTTTCTGGTTATGAACTAGTAGCTGATTGGTCTGTGAGGATTTTTGAATTGATTTACTCTTAAAATGATTTTGTGAGTAATTTTTCTGAAAGTGATAATATTTGGATGAACTAACAAGTTAGAATGCAAATAGCAACCCTTTTGGATAAATTGTGAATGTTACATGAAAAAGGGAAATACTAGAGTAATATGATATTTTTAGAATAATCGTATTATTAGCTCTATTCTCAACATGAGATAACGCATGTGTCGAGTCCCCAGTGAATTTCAAAACAATTGGATGTGTATTGTTGTTTTACGAAACTTACTTGTTCACGAGACCCAATAATAAAACTGGCTTTCCTGGAGAATTGCTTCAAATCCAGGTTATGACGCGCCTCTCGACAATGGGGAAGTCTCCAACCAATTTGTTTTTGTTGACTTCACGTGTCGACTTGTAGAGAAATGGAGGATCTCCAGTTTATAGACATAACTCTCCAGATTTATTCTTTTTCTGGACAATGCGCTTCAGGCCGTTGCATTCACTGGTAGGATAATGGATGAACCTGTGGTAGTGGCAATACCTCGAATTTGTCGTTTCTCGATCAGTTGGCGAGCGCCACACAGGAGGTAGTTCAACTACTCCGTCTCGTACCCAATCATCAAGCAACTCCAGAACTTTCCTCAATGGAAACGGGAAGCGCGGGTACCCTGAGTCTGGTTTTTCTCGCATTAGTGGTTGTTTTCGTGAGAACTCTTGCGGGCCTTGATACGAATCTAGTTTCAAGAGTGGAGTTGAGGCGCGAGCGTGTGTTGAGATAGACGCATGTCGTTTGGTTTGGCAGTTTTGCTGAAGTGCAAATTCTCTCGAGGGACCTTCATCGGCGACAATAGCGCTATGAGGTGGTTGAACTGAGTACCGTTCATCAGCGCAGTTCTTGTCTTCATGGAGGCCTTAGTAAATTTCTCCTTCTTCGGGCGCTTCTCTGTTTAGTAAAGTCATAGTGGTCGTGGATGCGGATTGTTGGAAAACTTTCTGAACTTCTGCGAGGGTTTGGAGATATAAGTTTTCCAAAAAAGCTTCATAGGCCTGCTCCTTCCTCTTATCTTGCAAATATTGTGGCGCACCTGTAAGGTATCTTCCCTTGGCCTTGTGAAACTGCTTCAGCTCTTTGTCGTTGGCGGAGGCACAAACTTCAGACAAAGACTCAACATTTTTTGTGTCACTTCTAAAATTGGTGGCGTCCTCCGAGCAAATGTTTATTGATTCTTGCCACAACTGGTTTGCCATACTCTTTAAGAGGCAAAACGTCTCATTTTTCAATTTGTCGATATTGGCATGATTCGCGACAACATCCTCCAGCATTTTCGTCACATTTTCCATGGTGATTGGACTTCGAGCATTCATGATTTTTGAAGAGTTTGGCTGACCCGGGTACATCATAAAAAGGAAAGTTGGAATTGGGAAAATTGGAATGAAATTGAAAATTGATCTTGCAACCGAGAGATTAATTTCACACTGTGGTCGCCAGTTGTTTTGGGGTAAAAACTGATTCTGTTGTTTTTGGTAAATTTGGGTATGTTGATAAGAAAGGAATTCAGACCCTAAACAAATGTACTGCACAGGAGTACTTTTAGATTCGAGAGATCAATCTGTAAGACTCTGGCCTAAACCAAGAAATGGTCGTTCCAGGTTCAATTTGGTCACAAAGTGAAGGAAAGGGGTTGATCTTAGGGAAGGAAGCGAAGAAGGTGTTTGAGATCAGAATGTTGAATTATGAAAGTGTGGCTGTTTCATGACTTGTATCAGAATGTGGAACTGGCTTGCAGAACGTAAGCTATCAGTTCTTAGTGTTTTCTGGATACTTGTGTTGATCACCGAAAATAGGTTGAAAAACCTATTTATACAAGTCATGACTGAGCGCACCCTGATCTCGTAGAAAGTAGAGACAATTAAGTAGTGGAGAAGTGGAGTTGTGTAAAAGTGGTGACCGTCACGTTTCCATTTACGGGGGAAGACTGACCAGCATTACACCCACTACTCTCTCACTTCTATTAACCATCCGCCATTTCATGACACTTTCTTGTAATGGGCACGTTGCACGCCCACACGCTGTAAACTACCAGACCAGCACCCTAGTGAGCATCCCCCACTTTGTGATATGTTTGATGTCTCGAGTAAATGGGTAAGTCATGAGACTTGCCGCTTAAAGCAGCATATAATGCTTTTAGTTCAAATAAAAAGTTATTTGTGCAATCAAATATTTGTAGAACATTTTTTATAATCGATGCACATAAAGCATCGCTTTTAAACAAGCAGCTGAAAATAATCGATGTTTATGAAGCATTGTTGTTCCAGAGTTTGTCTAAGTTATTCGTGGAGCTTAATGTCTTAAAAGGAGCATGACCGCCCTCTTTCAGTGAGTTGGTAGGAACTACGCGCGCATCTCAGGGATTGGTCGGCCGGCCCCTATGAGAGAGTAGCGGCTAGTAGCCATTCTAACATCCTATCAGTCGGCCCAGGTTAGATCTATACCGATTAAATTGGATAGCCGAGTTGAGTGGCTGAGATGATTTACGGAAGTTGATGGTTGTCGTTGGATTATGCAAACAGCGCGACCAGCTTTTTCTGGGTGATCGTTCGGAGGCCACATGAGCAAGCCGTGTCTTGGCCGATCGCTCCTCACGGATAAGGGGTGTCCGGTGATCACAGCGTCACCCTGTTGGCTATCTAGAATCCGATCTAAGTCGTTTGACTAAGCTGGCGAAGATATACAGTCGCGATTGATTTGCGGCAGTTGCATAACGCCGTTTATTCAATTTAGGTTTTTAAAAAAAACGCGCGATCACCCTGCTTTGGGCAAGCGTTTCGATGCGCCTCTAGATTTTCGTGTGTAGTTCGACCAGCTAGGGATTAAGGTGAGCCGCCAATGAACACATTTGCGCCTCTTTGATCTTCCAAAACACGATCTAAGTCGTCCAACTTTGCTGGCTAAGTTGGACGGATGCGGTAGTTTTGAGACCGTTATGGTCGGTTTTAGCTCGTTTGAGCTTCTCCTTCAACAACACGACCATCCCGGTTCTGGCTAGCAATCAGGGATGTTGTGGGTGAATTAAATGGATTTCGCTCAGCTAGGATGCTTGTGGGCCCACCGATGGACATCATGGATATTTCCTGGTTCTGCTGGGAAGAGGCTAAGCTTGTTGAATTGTCTGGCCAAATCATGTGGCCATGATTTCTCTTTAAGATTACATGGAAAGTCTAGGTTTTCCTTAAGGAATTTGAGCGTGTCGATCGTGCTAACTTTTAATTGAAAAGCGTGTTGACATGAAAATCTCTTTATCAAAGAGTGGTGCAGCCTGTGTGAGTTTTTTCATGCAGATCTCAATACTGACACTTCTGGAAATTCGTGCTACTCCGCCACGAGTGAACATTAATCGTCATGTCATGCCGATAATGAGAGTTCTGCTGGGGAACATAGCATAGGAAAATACTAGGAAGGAAATGCATTAGTAAATAATGCTGGTGGAAAATAAAATCCATAGAATGTTTGGGATTGTTGCTATATGCATCATTCTGAGTGAATTATATATATATATATATATATATTGAATTTCTCCATACATTTGTGAGCGAAGAGGTTTATGCACTCATTACTTTGAAATGGCTTTTGTTCCTTTGCAGGATGATAGCGCATTAAATACATGATTTTATGATTTTACCCTTAAACTAAAAACCACCATCAACAGAGGTGTCATGCTCGAAGAAATATTAGGGGTAGCGACGGCTCTGGCTCTGGTGATAGGTGGCGTCACGCCAGAGGGGATATTTCCGGCGCCACTGATGTTGGTGTTAAAGGATGTAACACCATGAGATGTATTGACTGTGCTAGCAAGAGGTACATTGGTGTTAGCAAAACAAACAGTGGCGCTAGGAGTGTTATCAGCGCCAGCAGCAACTAGATTGGTAACTGACCCATACCTAAGATCCATCATCTTGAATTTGGGAAAATTGGAATAAAATTTAAAATTGATCTTGCAACCGAGAGGTTAATCTCCCACTGTGGTCGCCAGTTGCTTTGGGGTAAAAACTTATTTTGCTGGTTTTGGTAAATTTGGGTGTGTTGATGAGAAACGAATCTAAACCCTAAACAAATGCACTTCACGGGAGTACTCTAGATTCGAGATATCAATCTGTACAATTCTGGCCTAAACCAAGAAATGGTCGTTCCAGCCTTCCTTTGGTCACAAAATGAAGGAGAAAGGCTGATCTTAGGGAGGGAAGCGAAGAAGGTGATGAGATTAGAATTTTAAATTATGAAGGTGGGTATGTTTTATGACTTGTATCAGAATATGAAACTGGCTTGCAGAATGTAAGCTATCATTTCTTGGTGTTTTCTGGATACTTATTGTGTTGATCACACTTGTTGTTCTAAACTGGTTGAAAACTATTTATACAAGTCATGATTGAGCGCACCTTGATCTCGTAGGAAGTGGAGAAAGTTAAGTAGTGGAGATGTGGGGTTGTGTAAAAAGTGATGACCATCACGTTTTCATCATGAGGGAAGACCGGTCATCCTTACACCCATTACCCTCTTACTGCTGCCAACCGTCCACCTTTTCCTGACACTTTCTCGTAAATGGACGCGTTGCACGCCGCAAGCTGTAAACCGCCAGAACAATACCCTGATGAACATCCCCCAGTTTGTGACATGATGTCTCGAGTATTTTCGTGGAAAATATGTAACAAGTTGCTAAGTGGGTATTGTTTGCAAGATCTAACTTTTTTTCCCAATCACGCGTAAGCTATGTGGCGGGCGGTCGTATGTTATAAGTTAAGTCATGATACTCGCTATAAGAAATAGTGTGTAATGATTTTAGGTTAAATAATTAAATTATTTGTGAAAATCTATGTTTGTAAAACATCGTTTGCAATTTATGCATATAAAGCATCGCTTTAAAGCAAGCATCTCAAAATAATCGATGCTCATGAAGCATTGTTGTATAAAGCTTGTTTAAGTTAGTCGCGAAGCTTAATGTCTTAAAAGGAGCGTGACCTGCCATTTTCTGGAAGCTTTCAGGATCCATTCACGCACGCCAAAGGCAGGTCGGTCGGTCCTTATAGAAAAATGATGGTTGATAGCCATTTTGACATCCTATTAGTTGGTCCAAGTTAGATCTAGAACGGTTAAATTGGATGGCTGAGATGATTTTCGGCAGTTATTGGTTGCTGCTAATTTATTTAAGACTCCTACAAGAAGCACGGACAACCATCTTTGGGCGATCGTTTGGGAGCCATATGGGCAGGTTGCGGCTTGACCGATTGTTCCTTATGGAAGAGGGACGGCCGTTGATCATGGCCACATCTTGATGGCTTCCTAAAATTAAATCTAGGCCGGTTGATTCGGCTAGTGAAATTGGACGACCGAGATGATTTGCGACAGTTACATACTGCCGTTAATTCAATTTTAGGATTTAATATCCGTGTGGTTAACCTACTTTGGGCTAACGGTTTTTGGTGTTAACGTGTGTTGGGAGCTTTTCGTCCGGCCAGAACAATAGTCGGGCTGCTGGTGAGCGTATCCGCACCTTGCTCGTTGATTGAGATTGAATCTAGGTCGGTTAATTCGGCTGGCGAAGTTGAGCGGCCAAGATCGTTTTGCGGTAGCAATTTGTTTCTCCTAACATAAATTAGGGTTTTATAAGTCACGCGGCCACCCCACTTTGGGTAATCATTTGGTGGCTCTGCTTGAAAGTGTAAAGGATTCTGATTGGCCTAAGAATTAATGGGCCCGCCGGTGTGCATGATGGTGCTTGTATGGACGTGTTAAGAAGTGGCTAGACTTGATAAATCAACTGGACAAAATGTTCGTTATAAGACTGACATGGGCAGTCTATATTAGATTCCTTAGGAATCTAATACAGACTGCCCATGTCAGTCGTTGATCATGGACATATCTTGCTGGCTTCCTAAAATTAAATCTAGGTCGGTTGATTCGGCTAGCGAAGTTGGATGGCCGAGATGATTTGCGACAGTTACATACTGCCGTTAATTCAATTTTAGGTTTTAATAGTCGTGTGGCTAACCTACTTTGGGCTAACGTTTTTTGGTGTTAACGTGTGCTTGGAACTTTTCGTCCGGCCAGCACAATAGTCGGGCTGCTGGTGAGCGTATCCGCACCTTGCTCGTTGATTGAGATTGAGATAGTTTTGCGGCAGCAATTTGTTGCTGCTAACATAAATTAGGGTTTTATAACTCAAGCGGCCAACCGACTTTGGGTAATCGTTTGGTGGCTCTGCTTGCGAGTGGAAAGGATCCTGATTGGCCTAAGCATTTCGGTAGGAAAGAAGAGACCGTGGCCAACAAAATAAGAGAAGGAGCGACGACAAGGGGAGTTCGAGTTAGTGTCAAGTAGGCCGACCAGCGGCAATCTCTTTCCACCACGGCCCTAGTCAGTCGCGGTTCCCTCTTTTTCTTATTTACAATTTTTGGTAGGATTTGATCCTATCAGTTCCATGTTGGATCAATTTCCTAGTGTACCTCGGATTAGTTTTGACCAATAGGGTTCGAAATATCGCGCAGGGTGTAGAAAACCTAATTTTTGCAAATTAATTAGCTTAAAACTTGAATTTTGTGAGCTTCCACAGAATTGATCAAATTTGATGAATTCTGTGTGTTGGCAATGTATGGGTTGTCGTAGGCTCAACAAATTAGTAAATATATTTCCCATTAATTAACTGGTAATATAGCGGTAGTAAGAGATCGTTCCCACAGAGAGCTGTGTAATTGATAGGTTATTTGATCAGCAAGATTAAGTAAATAACAAGGGGGTTTTTGTTGTAAAATAAATAAAAATACAATAAGAAGAAAAGAGATGATTAAGGAATCCTTCGACGTTACCAAGTGTTAACAGGATTAGAATACTTATCTATCGTTCGTAAGAACCATTCATCACCAACTGTAGAATAACAGCTAGATCAGTGTTATCCCCAAAACTCCTTCAATCACTGGATACGGAAGTTCTCGACTACCAGATTCTATCCAACGAACCACCAAGTAGTAGATCACTCAAGGTGTAATCCAATCGAACGCCTTAAGATTTGTGAATTTAGGTTGATCCCAGTAGTTAAACTCTTAGATCAAGGTTTACTTGCTGGTGTTGTCTTCAGATACGATTGCTCCACAGAATCCCTCTATAAGGTCTTGCGATTTCTACTTGTGTAGAGAGTTAATCGACGATTACTTATTAAAAAAGCGGGGGTCTAACAACACCACCTAATATTTCACTTAGCAATCTGTATGGACTAACTTCCAATATACTTCGCTAGAGAATCAACTAGACATTCAGACTCAATATAGACTAAAGTATATCAAGGAGTTAATATATCTCTCTTGTTTTGATTTACTCGAGCTAATAGAAATCAGCGAGTCTTTAAGCAAACACAAGGAATAACTTGGATGGTACCAAAGACCAATATCCAAGGATCAATCAATGACAATCAACAACCAAAGGTTGGATTACTCTAATTGATGCTCTAACGCACAACCTGTATTAGTTCAATTATAAAGATAAAACAATATAATGCGGAAATTGAAATAACACAGACACCATAAATTTTGTTAACGAGGAAACCGCAAATGAAAAAAACCCCGGGACCTAGTCCAGATTGAATACACATTGTATTAAGACGCTACAGACACTAGCCTACTCCAAGCTGACTTCGGACTGGACTATAGTTGAACCTCAACCAAGGTAAAATTATGCTCCTACGCCTCTGATCCCAGCAGGATACTACGCACTTGATTCTCTTAGCTGATCTCACCCACAACTAAGAGTTGCTACGATCCAAAATCGCAGGCTTTGACAATAAAAAAATTTGTCTCACACAGACATGTCTATCAAAGGATCAATCTGTCTCCCATAGATAAACCCTAAAGGTTTTGTTCCGTCTTTTGATAATAATCAAGGTGAACATGAACCAATTGATAATCCGGTCTTATATTCCCGAAGAACAACCTAGATTAATTAATCACCTCACAACAATCTTAATCGTATGGTAGCGAAACAAGATGTTGCGGAATCACAAACGATGAGACGAAGACGTTTGTGATTACTTTTTATATCTTGCCTATCGGAGATACCAATCTCAAGCCAATCAATCTGATTGTACTCGTACGATAGAAGATGCAAGATCAGATCACACAACTACGATAAAAGTAGTATGGGTCTGGCTTCACAATCCCAATGAAATTTTTAAGTCGTTAACCCCGTCTGAGAAAAGAAAACCAGAGGTTAAAGGAGAATCGACTCTAGTATGCAAACTAGTATCACACGTAAGGTGTGGGGATTAGTTTTGCACAATACTAGATGTCTCATTTATATAGTCTTTCGAATCAGGTTTTGCATTCAATGTTAGCTTAGTAACAAAGCATTCAATATTCACCGTTAGATGAAAACCTGATTTAGATTCAAGTTAATATTTCTCAACTGTTAGATCGAAAAATTAACTTGTTACATAAACTTGATAATGCACACTTCTAGGTTTGTTAACTATACCCAAATGTATGCACTTGTTGGTTCAATAATAGTTAACCAAAAGGTTAGCCATATGAGCATTTCATATCAACCATGTTCTTCTTCACCAAAACTAGTTCAAATAACTCAAATGAACTAGTTAGAGAGTTGTTCAATTGCAAGGAAATATTATGTACTACACAAGACACAACTGAAGCAAAGATGATTTGATTCACTCGAATCGGTTCATGAACTTTTATAGCCACGGTTTGGATACTGCATTCCTTAGTCTTTTTAAGTTTAAGTTCAGAAATCATCTTCAGATATATAACCTTTCTCAAGTTCGCAGACTAGGTTCGCGGACTTAAGCAACCGGTAGAGTTTACAAACTCCACCAGAAAATATTGGCAAAGACCTTCCGCCTGTTCGCGGACTGGGCTCGTGTACTGCGCTCGCGGACGCAGCTAGTTCGTCAACTCCAGCAGAATTTCTCAGGATGAGAAGTTCGGAAGTTCGCGGACTTGGCTCACGCGATTTTCCGGTTTCTGTTGATCAACAAAATTCGTAAACTTTGGTTCAAGGAATATGACTTATACATAAATGCGTTTCCACAACAATGTTTATGTCCACCATTAGTTATGTAATCTAAACTCTCATTTCAATCATTGAAACATTCTTAGAGGACGTTATATAGTTGTTACACCATTTCTCGTCAAAGCAATTTTCAAAGTGATTGAAACATATCATGACTTTCGTCACTAGGTAAAGATAAATTTGAACGAAGCGAAAATCTTACCAACACATATTTCGAGATATATATAGGCGAGGTATACTCGGATCGAAATACCAAATGTATATAATCTAAGTCTATATATATAGCATACGATTTCTTGTCTCAAAGAGTAGGAGATAGAGTAGATAGACTTTTGAGTGACAGATAAGTTCAAGTCTTCACATACCTTTTTGTCGAGAAGTTCCACCGGTTCCTTGAGTAGTTCTTCTTCTTGTATGATGAATCTCCATGAAGTCCTTGAGCTCAACTACACTTTCTATCCTAGTCCGAGACTTAGCTATAATAGACTAGAAATCAAGACTTATAGTTTTGATCACTAACATTGACAAACATGCTTGAGATAACAACGCATGCGAGGTTGACTGAGCAATGCTCTAACAATCTCCCCCTTTGACACTTTTAGTGACAAAGCTATCAATACATATGGAATACAAAAAAGATAAAGAAACTTTAGTAGCTCCTATTCCACATGTCTAATCTTCAACATTCCTCGAAATCTTCGTCACTTCCAAGTACTCCAATGATCCCAAAGGTTGTAAGTTTAGTATCATCGTTGTTGAAGATCCATAGCTATAACAATGAGAAAGCATCGGTCTCGATCATTGTTATACAGTGTCATAGTATTATTACACAGTTTCAAAGTCCAATTGTATCACAACTTCAACAATAATACTATGGTGATATGTATCACTCCCCCTTAGTCAATACTCCATCTCACATGGAAACCACTCCCCCTTACACAATGATCTGAAAACCATATGTATTTGTAGTATGAACTACATATTAATTCTCCCCCTTTTTTTCAATAAAATTGGCAAAGGTACAAGAACGGGATCATAATGAAATTTCCGTAAGAGACATTTCATGACTAAAAGAAAATACATACCATCTAATTTAGATGCAATCATATAGCCGAAGCTAATAGCATTCATCAAGGAGTTTAAAGATACAAGATAACCCCTCTAATATTCCACAGCCGCACTCCCCTCAAGATATTACCATTAAGCACAAGTTCAAAAGAACTCTCCCCCATTTGATGTCATTATCGAAAGAACAACAAGATCGACCTTAATTTCAAAAGAAAAGAAGGATTTTATTGGACACCAAAAACCATGAGAATGATTTTCTATATCCAAAAACTCAATCAAATTAATCACAAGTAAACCCATGATTAATTTAATCGGAATATTCAATCAAATTAAACACAAAAATGATCAACATAATTGATTACGCTCGACATAAGAGAACTTATGGAGCATACGACTAACATAACCATTAGAAAATGAGTAGGATAGTCGTTCATATACTCAACATAAGAGAAATCTTACGGAGTATGAAGATACTCAACTAGATTAATTACAAGTGAACCCATAATTAATTTAATTGGAATACACAACCAAACTAACTAAAAAAATAATCAATTCAATTGTCATTTGTTTTGCTCAACGTAAAAAGACTTATGGAGCAATAACTAAATAACCAGACAAGATGATTAATTTAGTTTAATATGCTCAACATAAAGTACCTTACGGAACAACCAATAAAGCTAATCAAAAACTAATCAACTTGGTTGTATTGTGCTCAACATAAGACACATTACGGAGCCTCACAGTAATACATAAAATATGGATCAGGGATGATCAATACTGCGGAATACACAAAGATTCATTCTATCTTCAATCACTATTTGCATAACGATTTTAATAGACATAATCCTTCAAAACAAAATATTTTAACCTATCTTCCATCAAATGTTTGACAATATAGGCATAACGATCACAAACGACTTTACTTTTGACAATATATGGGACCTTCAAATTCACGGATGCAAACATACATATCCCATAACAAGTTGCAATATAACAAATCACAAAGATTAAATACTGCAAAAACATCATCATCCAAATATTTTTAGAATTTAATATCAAATAAACCTAAAAAACAAGAAGATGAAAAATAATAGATATGTGTAGTCACAATCATTGTTATTCAAGCGCTAGTTATTCTTCCAACTAAATCAAAAAGGATATATACTAGGCAACTAAAAAGAAACAATCTAAAGAAAAATAGACTCTGGCGCTATGTCCGAACATGAACTATGATCATATGGACGGTTCAGGATCCTCATGAGTCATAGGGTCTTTGAGCTTGTGATTGACAGCAACCTCTGCATCTTTAGAGAGGATATCCTTGTTTGGAGGATCTTTTGCATGATTTTTCAAAAGAATAAGGTCAGGATTAACCTTTTTCAACTCAGATTTTACCATATCAAGACACTTCTTTGCATCAACAAGTTTCTGAACGTCAAGAACCATATCAGTTGGAATCTTCTCCCCAATATCTGAGTAGGAATCAGGAGATTGAGGAAAAGATACTTCGACTTCAACAATGGTTCCTTTATTTTTATCAAACTCGAAATACACCGCATTATCAACGAAGTCTTCAGGTAAATCCCAAGAACATGAAGAAGAAGCCATTGATAATAGGAAACCTAGAGTGAGATATCTCAACTCGACAGGAAAGGTATATAAAAGATTTTAAAAGAACTTAGGGTTTTATAAGATCGGTTTGTGTGGACACCCAGGAACCGTGTGTGTACCCATAGATAGAAGGGTTCACAAAACCCTAAACAAAAAGGCTAGTTGAAAACAGACAACACAATACTTAGAAG
This sequence comes from Papaver somniferum, assembly GCF_003573695.1. NCBI lineage: Eukaryota > Viridiplantae > Streptophyta > Magnoliopsida > Ranunculales > Papaveraceae > Papaver > Papaver somniferum. The sequence continues at coordinate 134,650,707 of NC_039364.1, forward strand.
CAAGGCTAAAACCAAATGGTTTAGTTAGCAAAAATACTAATGTAAAGTGATTTATAACTTACAATCCTTCTAAGGACGATAAGAAATTAGCTAGATAATCAGAGACACTTTACCAAAAGTATACCTATCCAAATCTCACTCACTAGGATTTTTGTAGGTGAGACTTCAACCTTGTGATTAATTAACACAAGTATGATCCTTTGGCTCATTAAATGAATGTTGATTATTATAATCCCCTTTTTTGCGAGACTTTGGAGGAAAACCATTATGATGTGAAAACTTATCATAAAATATATTAATATAAACATAATGTAAATTTTTACCTGGGGGAATTAGACTGGAGGGAATTGACAACCTGTTGATGATCTCTTCATAATCCCTTATGATCATTCTTAGTATGTCTTCCGGATTTCCTTCTTTTGGTATCATTTTCACATCAAGACTATCATTATCTCCCTTTTTCACATAAGAAGATTCAGTGCTTCTTTGATGGAGTGGTTTAGAGAGACTTTTCGCTTTTGAACATTTGAGGAACCTATAGGAAAATTCCTGTTTTGTTCAGCATGTCCTTTTGAATCACAAAATGGACATACTTTCTGATCATCGAAATGATTAGAGGGAACAGTCTTAAAACCATTGTTGGGAGGCCTCTTCCTTCCTCGTGATGTAAACATTCCTCGATTAGAGGAAACAATCACATTTTTTATAACAGGAAGAGATTTTGATATTACTTCTGGTTTATGAACGTTTTCAGTCGTAGCATAAGTACTTGGTATATTAGACTGCTTAGAGCATCCTTGAATAGAGAGTTTACTCAAGCGATGTTCAATTTCCAAGGCATCCTTTTTCATGCTAGCCTCAAGAGTCATACGTGAAGAATGATCTTCAGTCTTTTTCTTGAATTTGCATTCTCTTATTACACCAAGAAGAAATTGACATGGTGTTTCAACCGATTAAATCTATCAGCTTGGATTCTAACAAGATTTAGAATCAATTCACTCTCTTCAGCTGCATCCCATTAATTAATAGAGAAAGTCTCTTTAGAAGGGTATCAGAATCACACATGTCAGTGTTTGTCTGTCTTGTCGGAACACAAGGTTCATCTATATTCGAAATTGAAATATCTTTCTCTTTATTAGAATTAGACTAGACATAACTTTTATTTCTGGCGACGCGTTTATCAGAGATAATACTCTTGTACATAGAGTCAGACCTCTACAAACACAGACTTTTGAGGTCTTGAACGTGTTTTCCTGCTCTGATACCAATTGAAAAAGCGGGGGTCTAACAACACCACCCAATATTTCACTTAGCAATCTGTATGGACTAACTTCCAATATACTTTGCTATAGAATCAACTAGACAGTCAGACTCAATCTAGACTAAAGTATACCAAGGAGTTGATATCTCTCTCTTGTTTTGATTTACTCGAGCTAATAGAAATCATCGAGTCTTTAATCAAACACAAGGAATAACTTGGATGGTAACAAAGACCAATATCCAAGGATCAATCAATGGCAATCAACAACCAAAGGTTGGATTACTCTAATTGATGATCTAACACACAACCTGTATTATTTCATTATAAAGATAAAACAATATAATGGGAAATTGAAATAACACAGACACCAGAAATTTTGTTAACGAGAAACCGCAAATGCAAAAAAAAACCCGGGACCTAGTCCAGATTGAACACACACTGTATTAAGCCACTACAGACACTAGCCTACTCCAAGTTAACTTCAGAATTGACTGTAGTTGAACCCCAATCAATCTCCACTGATCCAAGGTACAGTTATGCTCATACGCCTGTGATCCCAGCAGGATATGCGCACTTGATTCCCTTAGTTGATCTCACCCACAACTAAGATTTGCTACGATCCAAAATCGCAGGCTTTGACAATAAACAAATCTGTCTCACACAGACAAGTCTATCAAAGGATCAATCTGTCTCCCGCAGATAAACCCTAAAGGATTTGTTCCGTCTTTTGATAATAATCAAGGTGAACAGGAACCAATTGATAATCCGGTCTTATATTCCCGAAGAACAGCCTAGATTAATCAATCACCTCACAACAATCTTAATCGTATGGTAGCGAAACAAGATGTTGCGGAATCACAAACGATGAGACGAATACGTTTGTGATTACTTTTTATATCTTTCCTATCGGAGATATCAATCTCAAGGCAATCAATCTGATTGTACTCGTACGATAGAAGATGCAAGATCATATCACACAACTACGATAAAGGTAGTATCGGTCTGTGATAGACACATTTATGTATCTAACTTGTCCTCAATGTTCTGTATTGTTAGTACTCGTTTTCGTACTTATTGTGGTGTTTTGTGTGTTTGTAGGTATTTATTGGAAATAAATATTGTTAGAAAGTTCGGCTCGAAAAGTTGCTCAGAGTACCCCCCAGAGGACAATTGCTATACGGGCCCTCACTTTTGCTAAGGGGCACCGACGGCTATGTGGAGCCCATTTTTCTATATCACCTACTGGTTATTTGGCATCCAAGATGTTGGATAAGGGCTAACCTCCTTCTTTGTTTGAATTAAGAAAAATGGCGGGAAAATACTACAGGTTACTGTGTAATTTTCTATTGGATTTTTGGAGGAGTTTCAGTGAGACTCAACCACTGGTTTTGATTGGGATAAACGTGATATACCAAAACAATGCTGGTATGGGTGTTTGTATGAGTTAAGTTGGGCTGGATAATCTATGGGAAGCAAAACAGGAAGCAAGCTCGGGTTTCCCCTGCATTTGTTCTGTGAGAATTTGTGGAGTTATTTGGCGAGATTCTTGTCGTGTTTGGATTGATTTGACCCTGTTGTATCTAAACAGGGGAGGTAGGTGTCTTGAATTTGAATATAAAGAAGATTTCCAGGAGATTAAGCAAAACAGAGGAAGGTACGTATCTTGAGGATATCTCGGGCTTTTGGTTGATTATTTTGGGAATAAATCTTGTAGAAGCAGCATGTTCAATGTCTTTTGAGTCGTGTTGCGTTGATTTGGTGTGTGCTAGACATCTACAGGCGCATGTAGGAGAGAAACAAATAGAATTATTTCCGAGAGTTAATGAGAAGATTTGGGAAGATTATTTGCATTTACAGCGAGATATATGGGTCATGTGGGTATAAATAGAGATGCTTGAAGTCGGATAAGGGGAGGGAGAGATTGGGAGACGTTTAGACATTACAGAGCCGGAGAAATTGGAGTTACAGAGAGCTTCCAATTGCTGCTCCTGTGAAGAACACGAAGAACATTAAACAGTAGGGGACAGTCATAGTGCTACAGTACCAACGACGCTTCTCATGTATCGTTTTCTGTAACAGTTAGTTTTGTAACAGATATAAGTGTTAAAAAGCCGGTTTTATTATTTTTCTCCCATTTCATTATTGTGAACACCTTTTTGAGCAGTGAAAAATTCCTTTGAGTGTGTTTTCACCATGCGGAGTTAGAACCCATTACTGGGACAACGGAGGAAGCAACTTTTCATGATTGTGGTAAATGAATTAATTCTTTATATGACTTTTTGCATAGATTTAATTGCTTTATGATTTCTATTAATTATTTGTTATTTTGTTTGATGTCGCATGCTTGGTTTTAATTACTTTTGATGTGTCCTGCTCACAACTTACAACTAATGTTTTATGAAATCTATTTTTGGCAAAGAATTAGAGTCAAAACTTCTTTTGTTTGAGCTTATTTTGTATAGTTTCCTTTGTTTTTAGTATTTTGTATATTCAAGCCTAAATCAATCTGAACAAAGTCCGAGTGAACGACAATCTATTTACCACTATTCAAAATTCGATCAATTTTTGGCGACGCTGTCGGGGATTTTGAAAAAAAGATATACAAAAACCTTAATTACAGTTTCCTTTCTTTGATAAACACGTAAGTGCTACATTTTATACCCATATTTATATTAAGTAGGACCCGATATTTTGTTAATAACATAATTTTAATGCTTTTATAGAAAGTACAAACAAATCCGATCATCCGAAAATAAATGACGAAATATAAAACTAAAATGACGTTTGCGACGATAACAATCAAAATGCAGTCAAAGCATTATAGAGACGACAGTTAATTAACATTTTTGTGCCTTGTTATTTGCTTATGTTGTCGGAGCACCTAATCAACTCATCATGAAATGATGCAAGGAGACAAAATTCATTTAAAAGAAGTAAATGGGAGACGTGGCATCACTGTTTCCACACATTCTGTTCTTTTTCAAAGGTGAAGGAATTCTCATTTTCATTTCCTAACCAAGCAGCTGCTGTCATCATCATTCGTAATTGTTTGAGAACAAGATTCTATGGAGTCAAAAAATGGTCGAAAATCAGAAGCAGCAGTTCTTGGGTGCACATCGAATGGCAAGACGGAGACGGGTGCTGGTCGGAACTGCAGCAATGGCAGTGATGGATTATTGGTTAAAGGTAGTCTCGATCGTACAGCAACTGCAACGGGAGTTCGGAGATGGAGTGCATATTGCTGGCGCTGGTTTGTTGTGGCATGTATTTCCATGGTCGTGGCTGTAACAATGAGTCTTCGATGTGAATCTGAGATGAAGAATGAATGCGCAGCAAACCAATTACATGAGCTACTAGTACCGGTCGAGAAGGTTCAGTAAACGGAATGGCCAGGGAACAAGAAAGTGTTGTGGTCGAACTGGAAATTTTCGGGAAGAATTTGGACGTGGGCTGAGTTTGGAAAACGGTGGTGAATACCAGGTTGGGTCCGTGGTTAGAATTTGGCATTATAGAATCGACAGAAGATGCATTTGGATTCAAGTGAAGCTGGGGCCGGCTGCAGGCTTGCGAATGAGCTCGATTAAACCGGCACCCTTGAGTTGAATTGCTGGTGGAGGTGCTTTAAGGATCGAAGAACAGAATTTTGACGTCAAAGTCAGAATTTGGATAGTATGTGGATTTGGATGTTGGTGGTGGACCGGGCCTAGGTAGTTCTGCTAGGTTTTAGTCAGACTTAGAGGACTCGCACAAACTACAAGAGGAAGACGGACGGACGGAAACAAAGAAGGAGGAGGCCGGACTGGGATTGGAAAGAAGCGCGGCTACACAGCCGCAACTGGAAGAGAAGTCTAGGGTTTGAAGTTTCAGTTCTTCAATTCCATTTTTGCTTAGCTAGAGTTTTTGATTCTATTTTGTTTATGGCTTTTGAGAAAGTCATGTCTAGCTAGAGCCATGTTAGGGTTTAGGTAGAAAACAATTTTATTGTGTAGACTCTACATATATATGCTTAATAATGATTTGATTGATTAATAGTTTTTCTTCATATAGTTTGGTATTTAATTGCTCATGAGATTTTGTTGATTATTTATGTTTTTCAATTGATATGGCGTGCTTGGGTTAAGTTCTTTGACGTGATATACTTTAGGATTGATAAGTAATGCTTTAGAATCACTACACATGAAACGAAGAAAATTACAGCGGAGAAACAGTATTCAATAGGCATGAAATATATTTTTTTAACGATTAGTAGAGTTTGCATAATTAATTGGTGGAAACCGAAAATCCTAATAACTCATTCCCATTTTATTTTTATTGTTAAAATTATTATTATTTCATTTTGTTCCAAATTTCTGAAAATCGTTCAAACATCATCTTGTCAATTACTTAGTTTTTGGTGTTAGTTGGTAGAGTATTTCACATTCCTCGTGGGAACGACCTGTACTTGTCATTGTCTACTAGTTAGAAGTTGTGCACTTGCAGTATTATTATTGTGGGTTTTTGAGCCTACCAAGTTTTTGCCGCCGCTGCCAGTGAGTGGTTGCAAAATACTCTCTTGTTGATATCAATTTTTTTTTTGTACATAGTTATTTTTATTTTTGTATATAGTTTATTTTTGTTTTTCTTTAATTCCTTTTTACGCAGTCTGTTTGACTCTTTTTAGGTACCTTAGTCTGAGGTGCGACGATTGGAGTCGATAGCGGCTAGAAAGTATGTGCTTGATATTCTCGTAAAGCTTATGCAAGGTGAGTTATTGGGTAAATTTTACCTTATATCATGGTTTCCAGTGAGTTGGATTCTTTTAGCTTTTTGGAATCTTACCATCAGAGCCGAGAAAGTAGAGCCATCTAATAGCTCACATGAGGAGTATGCATATGCACCTTCTTATTGTCAGGAACCTGTTAGAGACGAGTATGTAAATAATGATTGGAATTATTCTCATAGGTATGATCATTCCGGACTTTGTGAAGGTTATGATCATTACCAACCTTATCCAGGTTATGAGACAAATTATATCGATTCCAATTATTATTCACACACATATGAGTCACCATATGAAAGAGATAATCAATTGTATGGTGAACTATCTCCGTCTCTCGTATCTAGCCTAGAACAATTGACCAAAAAAACTGAATTATTTGTGATTGCAACTGCTGAGAGTTGTGCTCAAACTGATAGAATGATTGCTGAACTTATGAACCCAGTAAAGGATCTTCGTCTATACTATGACTCAAGTTCTGATTTTCTTCATATTGATGACACTAATAATGAAACCGTTGTTGATGATGAATCTGTATGCTTCGAGGATGATGATGGACTTGACACTGGTAGTGATTTTAGGAATAATGATACCGCTATACCAAATGAATGTATTGTTTTTTATCCAACTCATGATCATGTTACTGATTATTTGCCTATTCAAAAGGACGAGAGTTGTGTTAGAGATGCAATTTATTCTGATAATGATGATTTAGAAGAATCTGTATATACAGAAGATACTATTGTTGAGTCTAACGACTTAGAGACAGTAGACGTTCATAATGAGATACCTTCTAGTCATTTGAATAACGAGATTCCTATAAGTCACTTAGTTGCAGATAATAATGAGGCGATTATTCATGATATTGTTGCTCCATTGAGCTCCTGTTTTGCTGACCCATCTTGTAATTTTCTGATTGTTGATGTGGATGTGGAGCCAATTTGCACTGGTCAGGTAACTGCTGATTTTGAACCAATCTCAGTTTGTTTATCCCACTTTGAAGATTCTGATGATCCTATGCTTATTGACATTGTCAATGCATTGTGCATTCCACTGATTAATCAAGGTAACTCAATAACGGAAGTTATTTCCGCTGACTTAGAACCAGATTTAAGAGTTACTTATTTTGGTAAATTTGAACCATTAGATACAGATTTGAACCATTATGTTGAGTTTGAAAATCCGATACCTTTTTACAATGTCAATACATTGCCTCCTATGATTTCTAGTGAAGATAATGTGTCGACTGAATGTATTTCAGCTGATCTTGAGACTGATTTAGAGTGTGCTTCCCGAATAGAGAATAATATACATTCTAAGTTTGTTTTCCATGTAAGTGATTTATTTATCTCGATTAGGGACTATTTTCTATTGGGAATGAATCTACACATCTTTTTGGAGGTTTATAGTGTTTGCAGGTTCATATTCGCAGTTGACCTGATTTGTTGGATCGATCCCCAACTTTTCAGACTTTATATCTATGCTTTGCAGCTTACTTTGGTGTATCATCACATTGTTTGAGGTTCTTTATGTGCGCAAATATGGATACAAAGATTATGCTTTATGGGAGTCAGCCCATACGATTTCGCTTCATGGGAGTCAACCCATAAGATATGTTTTCTTTCCTCTATCTTTTATTTGTTTACTTGAATTTCCCATCTTAATTTCTACGTTGGATGACTCAATTACATTGAGGACAATGTAATGATTAAGTGTTGGGGAGTGGCATTTTCATTAGGCTTAAAAAAAATGCATCATATGACCAGCTGTTTAGCGGGTCTTTAAAATTAAAAAAATTACATGATATGATCAGCTGTTTAGCGGGTCTTTCTGTCTAGCTGTTTAGCAGACATCTCTATATTACTGTTTAGTGGTTCCGTCTAGTTGTTTAGCAAACAATTTATCTCGCTGTTTAGCAGACATCTCTCCATATCTAGCTGTTTATCAGATATTTATCCAGTTGTGGAACGAATATATTCTTTGTTTTGCTCGAGGACTAGCAAAATATAGTGTGGGGTGTTGATAAGCACGTAAGTGCTACATTTTATTAGGGGTGTAAATTGGGCCGGGCCGGGAAGCCTGACCTAATTATTAAATGGGACGGGACAGGTCGGACCTGGAAATCTCTTGCCCATCAGAACAAATAGGCCGGGCGGGCAGGAATATACCTGTTAAAAGACTGCCCATGGCCTACCCAAGCCTGTTTAGTAATTTGGGCCCGGGCGGGCAGGTTCAGGGCGGGCCTTCAATGTATAGTATTAAAGTTTCAACAACTTAATCAATCAAATACTTCCATAAACAAATCAATAAACTCATTGTTCTTCAAAGATCAAAAATTGTTCACTCAAAATCAAAGCATTAAAACTTAAAAGAAAACGTCCCTTAATAACTCAATTTAAAAACAAAGACTCATGCGTCCTATTCTACTTCCCGCATCTTAGCAGTCCATGACTCCACACAACTTTATTCTGAAAATACTAAAAGAAACTTTCAAGCCATTCACCTGCACAAAAATAGAAAAAGATCAATACAAAAATTTATGGAAAGAGCGTACTGTTTTCTGTTCACTCTAGATTACAGAAGTATCAAATTATAATTCACTAACACTTGCATTGTGTGCTATGTTAATATAGACAGTAAGTCAGTATTCTATTATCTCTATAGAAACCAGCATCGAATTATCATGTAAATGAAAAGTGATCATGAACATAAAAGGATGTGAAGACAGATATTTACCTTAGAAAAGAAGCGACTGACGAGATTAAGTGGCCAAACGTTCAAGTTCATCTGCTGGAGTAATATCATCATTCAAAGGATCAATCGGCTTAAAAATATCTTTCATGTCAGCCTTCCACCAATCTTTTATAACGACTGAACACTCTAACATATCCGGAGTTAAACTACTTCGGTAATCACCTAGTATACGTTTCCCGAGAGAGAAGGCAGACTCGGAGGCAACTGTAGATGCTTGAACTGCTAGAACATCACGAGCGACACAAGAAAGTACTGGGTACCTCTTTTCATTGCTTTTCCACCAATCTAACACGTCAAAGTTCTCGATATCAGCCAAAGCAGGTTCAGGCTCAGCATAATACCTCTTTAGTTCTTCTGATGATGTAGCAAGAGGGTCTCTTTTTTTCCGATTGCGAGATGCCCAGAAGCGCTTCCAGATGAAGTGGAGGAGACCTCGGTTGAAGAGCCTGAATGCATTGGACCAGCAGAAGTCTCTGAAGTACCTGTTGAAGTCGGCGGACCACTGGAAACTGTAGTTACCTGTTTATCATGCAAAATATTTGAGTACTCCGCAAACAGACTCTTCAGCTTAGCACCCATTAACCTACTTTGTTCGCCGTGGCATCGAATTGAGAATGCAGACTCTGATCGTCAATTCAAATATAAGGTTCCTATGCCAACGACAAGTAGGACAAGCGCCCCGGCAAGTAGAGCAACTAAGTGCCAAAGCATTCTTCAATATCAGAAAGAGTACTTTCCACCCCTCTTAGATTAAGACGAGGATCCAAAATAGACCCAAACCCAAATAATATAGGAGTTTCACCCCAATACTTAACAAACTTTTCCTCCATGGCAGCAATAATGTTCTTGAAAAATGGGTTATCTCTGTGATTCTAGAAGACCATACCAATTTCATATAAATATTGAAGAACTGAGTTACTAGTCACATAATGAACTCCTGAAAAATAATTAGTGGCATCATAGAAAGGCTTCAAAAATGCACATAACACTTCAGCGTGTTCCCAATCAGTATCATCAATAACATGAGGACATGACCTATCATCAAGGAAGGCCGACAGCACTTGACGGTAGGGAATTGCATCTTTCAACATAAGATAAGTGGAGTTCCACCTATGTTTTACATCAAGCTGCAATTTTTTAGACCTAACACCCATATCATCACACAATAACCGGAACTGTGTACACCTTGTACCAGACACAAAAATATACTTCAAGCTACCCTTAACATGTTCAAGCATCTCAGTAAACCCCTGAACTTTTAATCCATCATGGACTACTAAGTTCAGGATATGAAAACAACACCTAACATGAAATAAATCTCCCTTAGAAGGAAGGTTAGGAAATAATTTTTTCAATCTAGAAACTGAGACAGTGTTTGCACTAGCATTATCCATATCTAAAGAAAACAATTTTTCTGAAATACTCCAATCATGAACAAGCTTGCGAAAAATGAATTCAGCTATATTCTCACCAGTATGAGATGTGTCGATTAAAGCATAAGTTATTATTCTTTTTTGCAGCACCCAATTCTTGTCAATGAAATGTGCAGTAATACCCAAGTAACTCAATCTCTGTTTTGAGAGCCAAATATCGGATGTCAATGAAATCCTTCCAGGACTATCAAGAAGAATTCTCTTCAACTGTTGTTTTCCCTCTAGATAACACTTATATATATCAGTCCTCAAAGTATTACGAGAAAACTTAACGAAACCAGGATGAAAACTAGCATTGATGAACCATTGGAAAATAGGATCTTCAACGAATTGGAAAGGGAGCTCTCTTAAAATAATTAGCTTAATGACATTTTTCCTAGCTCTAGCCTGGTTGAAATTAAAGGTAGCAATTTTACCTTGACCATTTACAACTATTGTGGTCTGTGAATTATCGGTCTTGCGCTTCTTCAAACAGCTATTTGTATGCCTTTTTAGGTGTGAGGTTCCAGCATTGCCACCTGATTTTTTCCTTTCTCCACAGATTCTGCAAACTGCCCACATTATAATTGTCCCGGGATTTTCTGGATCTTCCTCTTCTAACTGATCAAAACCACCCCATACCTCAGATGTTAACTTTCTTTTTGGCTTTCGGATAGTTGCATTTGTTGGAGCTGGAGTTCCATTAACATCAGAATTGGTAATAAGCTCAGATGCTGCTTGTGAAGGATTTTCGCCTACTTGACTAGGATCCATTGTGAGAATTCCTGTAGAATATCATTGAATGTATAAGTTATACAAGTATATAAGACTGGTTAAGTTCACTCGGCAACTACATACTAGCATACTGTAATTAAGGTCAGTGAAGTATAGAAAACAATATGAACTAGTGAACTTCTCCTTGTAAGTACTCCAGTAGTACAGTTTCAAATAAACAAGCAAACAGGTGCATAATTCCCATCAGTACTAACCATCACATGAATGAAGTAAGAAATGAAAAAAGGGATGCCAAAATCACAAAAGATCCCAATTTCATTTACCGATTTGAATATTAATCAATTTCGTTCATACCCATGAATACCCCATCAAACAGAAAAGTAATTTATAATCATAAATCCTAAGCAAAATTAAAACATCAATCGACAACAATAATGTCCAAATCAATTGAAACAAAAACAGAAATGAATACCCAAGTTATTATTATCGCTTATTAGCACATGCATCAGCAAGCAGAAAAGTAAATCTATCATCACTTAAAATCATTTAAAACAACATTACAAGATCAAACACTAGTAACAATGGAAAAATCAATTGAAATAAAAACATAAAAAAGTGAAAATGAAATTACTGAAACACATACCTTAGGCTTAGCCGCGTAGCAGTACTTCGAAATCAAGCTCTCGTTTGTGGTTCTTCCAAACCCTTATATATAAAATGAATACAAGAGAAATATAATTTTGATTGTGACCTAATTCAACTAATATAACAAAATTTCCTATAATTACTCCAAGATTGGATCATCTCTCGATAGGAAACCCTAAATTTTCTCACTAAAAATAGCAAAATGAATATATGCAGAAAAATACTCGGGATAGAATCGATAGACTCTGGTATTCCAAGTATATATCTAGATATAGAATGAATCAATGAAAGCGGAAAGGAATAATTAGGCTGGGTAAATGGGTAGGCAAACGGGACGGGTAATATTAACGGGTTGACAGGACGGGTACCGGGCCGGGCAAGATTTTTTTACTCATGGCATGTGCCCGTCCTATTATTTAAAAGGGCTAGGCCGGGCTAGCCTGTGACGGGCAACGGGTACCCATGGGCTGTTATGGGTAAGGACGGACGGTACTGGACTTAGGGTTGCCGGACAGAATTTACACCCCTACATTTTATACCCATATTTATATTAGTTAGGACCCGATATTTTACTAATAACATAATTTTAATGTTTTTATAGAAAGTACGAGCAAATCCGATCATCCGAAAATAAATGACGAAATATAAAACTAAAATGACGTTTGCGACGATAACAATCAAAATGCACTCAAGGAATTATAGAGACGACAGTTAATTAAGATTTTTGTGCCTTGTTATTTGCTTATGTTGTCGGAGCACCTAATCAACTCATCATGAAATGATGCAAGGAAACAAAATTCAGTTAAAAGAAGTAAATGGGAGACGTGGCATCACTGTTTCCACACATTCTGTTCTTTTTAAAAGGTGAAGGAATTCTCATTTTCATTTCCTAACCAAGCAGCTGCTGTCATCATCATTCATAATTGTTTGAGAACAAGATTCTATGGAGTCAAAAAATGGTCGAAAATCAGAAGAAGCAGTTCTTGGGTGGACATCGAATGGCAAGACGGAGATGGGTGCTAGTCGGAACTGCAGCAATGGCAGTGATGGATTATTGGTTAATGGTAGTCTCGATCGTACAACAACTGCAACGGGAGTTCGGAGATGGAGTGCATATTGCTGGCGCTGGTTTGTTGTGGCATGTATTTCCATGGTCGTGGCTGTAACAATGAGTCTTCGATGTGAATCTGAGATGAAGAATGAATGCGCAGCAAACCAATTACATGAGCTACTAGTACCGGTCGAGAAGGTTCAGTAAACGGAATGGCCAGGGAACAAGAAAGTGTTGTGGTCGAACTGGAAATTTTCGGGAAGAATTTGGACGTGGGCTGAGTTTGGAAAACGGTGATGAATACCAGGTTGGGTCCGTGGTTAGAATTTGGCATTATAGAATCGACAGAAGATGCATTTGGATTCAAGTGAAGCTGGGGCCGGCTGCAGGCTTGCGAATGAGCTCGATTAAACCGGCACCCTTGAGTTGAATTGCTGGTGGAGGTGCTTTAAGGATCGAAGAACAGAATTTGACGTCAAAGTCAGAATTTGGATAGTATGTGGATTTGGATGTTGGTGGTGGACCGGGCCTAGGTAGTTCTGCTAGGTTTTAGTCAGACTTAGAGGACTCGCACAAACTACAAGAGGAAGACGGACGGACGGAAACAAAGAAGGAGGAGGCCGGACTGGGATTGGAAAGAAGCGCGGCTACACAGCCGCAACTGGAAGAGAAGTCTAGGGTTTGAAGTTTCAGTTCTTCAATTCCATTTTTGCTTAGCTAGAGTTTTTAATCCTATTTTGTTTATGGCTTTTGAGAAAGTCATGTCTAGCTAGAGCCATGTTAGGGTTTAGGTAGAAAACAATTTTATTGTGTAGACTCTACATATATATGCTTAATAATGATTTGATTGATTAATAGTTTTTCTTCATATAGTTTGGTATTTAATTGCTCATGAGATTTTGTTGATTATTTATGTTTTTCAATTGATATGGCGTGCTTGGGTTAAGTTCTTTGACGTGATATACTTTAGGATTGATAAGTAATGCTTTAGAATCACTACACATGAAACGAAGAAAATTACAGCGGAGAAACAGTATTCAATAGGCATGAAATATATTTTTTAACGATTAGTAGAGTTTGCATAATTAATTGGTGGAAACCGAAAATCCTAATAACTCATTCCCATTTTATTTTTATTGTTAAAATTATTATTATTTCATTTTGTTCCAAATTTCTGAAAATCGTTCAAACATCATCTTGTCAATTACTTAGTTTTTGGTGTTAGTTGGTAGAGTATTTCACATTCCTCGTGGGAACGACCTGTACTTGTCATTGTCTACTAGTTAGAAGTTGTGCACTTGCAGTATTATTATTGTGGGTTTTTGAGCCTACCAAGTTTTTGCCGCCGCTGCCAGTGAGTGGTTGCAAAATACTCTCTTGTTGATATCAATTTTTTTTTGTACATAGTTATTTTATTTTTGTATATAGTTTATTTTTGTTTTTCTTTAATTCCTTTTTACGCAGTCTGTTTGACTCTTTTTAGGTACCTTAGTCTGAGGTGCGACGATTGGAGTCGATAGCGGCTAGAAAGTATGTGCTTGATATTCTCGTAAAGCTTATGCAAGGTGAGTTATTGGGTAAATTTTACCTTATATCATGGTTTCCAGTGAGTTGGATTCTTTTAGCTTTTTGGAATCTTACCATCAGAGCCGAGAAAGTAGAGCCATCTAATAGCTCACATGAGGAGTATGCATATGCACTTATTGTCAGGAACCTGTTAGAGACGAGTATGTAAATAATGATTGGAATTATTCTCATAGGTATGATCATTCCGGACTTTGTGAAGGTTATGATCATTACCAACCTTATCCAGGTTATGAGACAAATTATATCGATTCCAATTATTATTCACACACATATGAGTCACCATATGAAAGAGATAATCAATTGTATGGTGAACTATCTCCGTCTCTCGTATCTAGCCTAGAACAATTGACCAAAAAACTGAATTATTTGTGATTGCAACTGCTGAGAGTTGTGCTCAAACTGATAGAATGATTGCTGAACTTATGAACCCAGTAAAGGATCTTCGTCTATACTATGACTCAAGTTCTGATTTTCTTCATATTGATGACACTAATAATGAAACCGTTGTTGATGATGAATCTGTATGCTTCGAGGATGATGATGGACTTGACACTGGTAGTGATTTTAGGAATAATGATACCGCTATACCAAATGAATGTATTGTTTTTTATCCAACTCATGATCATGTTACTGATTATTTGCCTATTCAAAAGGACGAGAGTTGTGTTAGAGATGCAATTTATTCTGATAATGATGATTTAGAAGAATCTGTATATACAGAAGATACTATTGTTGAGTCTAACGACTTAGAGACAGTAGACGTTCATAATGAGATACCTTCTAGTCATTTGAATAACGAGATTCCTATAAGTCACTTAGTTGCAGATAATAATGAGGCGATTATTCATGATATTGTTGCTCCATTGAGCTCCTGTTTTGCTGACCCATCTTGTAATTTTCTGATTGATGTGGATGTGGAGCCAATTTGCACTGGTCAGGTAACTGCTGATTTTGAACCAATCTCAGTTTGTTTATCCCACTTTGAAGATTCTGATGATCCTATGCTTATTGACATTGTCAATGCATTGTGCATTCCACTGATTAATCAAGGTAACTCAATAACGGAAGTTATTTCCGCTGACTTAGAACCAGATTTAAGAGTTACTTATTTTGGTAAATTTGAACCATTAGATACAGATTTGAACCATTATGTTGAGTTTGAAAATCCGATACCTTTTTACAATGTCAATACATTGCCTCCTATGATTTCTAGTGAAGATAATGTGTCGACTGAATGTATTTCAGCTGATCTTGAGACTGATTTAGAGTGTGCTTCCCGAATAGAGAATAATATACATTCTAAGTTTGTTTTCCATGTAAGTGATTTATTTATCTCGATTAGGGACTATTTTCTATTGGGAATGAATCTACACATCTTTTTGGAGGTTTATAGTGTTTGCAGGTTCATATTCGCAGTTGACCTGATTTGTTGGATCGATCCCCAACTTTTCAGACTTTATATCTATGCTTTGCAGCTTACTTTGGTGTATCATCACATTGTTTGAGGTTCTTTATGTGCGCAAATATGGATACAAAGATTATGCTTTATGGGAGTCAGCCCATACGATTTCGCTTCATGGGAGTCAACCCATAAGATATGTTTTCTTTCCTCTATCTTTTATTTGTTTACTTGAATTTCCCATCTTAATTTCTACGTTGGATGACTCAATTACATTGAGGACAATGTAATGATTAAGTGTTGGGGAGTGGCATTTTCATTAGGCTTAAAAAAATGCATCATATGACCAGCTGTTTAGCGGGTCTTTAAAATTAAAAAAATTACATGATATGATCAGCTGTTTAGCGGGTCTTTCTGTCTAGCTGTTTAGCAGACATCTCTATATTACTGTTTAGTGGTTCCGTCTAGTTGTTTAGCAAACAATTTATCTCGCTGTTTAGCAGACATCTCTCCATATCTAGCTGTTTATCAGATATTTATCCAGTTGTGGAACGAATATATTCTTTGTTTTGCTCGAGGACTAGCAAAATATGAGTGTGGGGTGTTGATAAGCACGTAAGTGCTACATTTTATTAGGGGTGTAAATTGGGCCGGGCCGGGAAGCCTGACCTAATTATTAAATGGGACGGGACAGGTCGGACCTGGAAATCTCTTGCCCATCAGAACAAATAGGCCGGGCGGGCAGGAATATACCTGTTAAAAGACTGCCCATGGCCTACCCAAGCCTGTTTAGTAATTTGGGCCCGGGCGGGCAGGTTCAGGGCGGGCCTTCAATGTATAGTATTAAAGTTTCAACAACTTAATCAATCAAATACTTCCATAAACAAATCAATAAACTCATTGTTCTTCAAAGATCAAAAATTGTTCACTCAAAATCAAAGCATTAAAACTTAAAAGAAAACGTCCCTTAATAACTCAATTTAAAAACAAAGACTCATGCGTCCTATTCTACTTCCGCATCTTAGCAGTCCATGACTCCACACAACTTTATTCTGAAAATACTAAAAGAAACTTTCAAGCCATTCACCTGCACAAAAATAGAAAAAGATCAATACAAAAATTTATGGAAAGAGCGTACTGTTTTCTGTTCACTCTAGATTACAGAAGTATCAAATTATAATTCACTAACACTTGCATTGTGTGCTATGTTAATATATAGACAGTAAGTCAGTATTCTATTATCTCTATAGAAACCAGCATCGAATTATCATGTAAATGAAAAGTGATCATGAACATAAAAGGATGTGAAGACAGATATTTACCTTAGAAAAGAAGCGACTGACGAGATTAAGTGGCCAAACGTTCAAGTTCATCTGCTGGAGTAATATCATCATTCAAAGGATCAATCGGCTTAAAAATATCTTTCATGTCAGCCTTCCACCAATCTTTTATAACGACTGAACACTCTAACATATCCGGAGTTAAACTACTTCGGTAATCACCTAGTATACGTTTCCCGAGAGAGAAGGCAGACTCGGAGGCAACTGTAGATGCTTGAACTGCTAGAACATCACGAGCGACACAAGAAAGTACTGGGTACCTCTTTTCATTGCTTTTCCACCAATCTAACACGTCAAAGTTCTCGATATCAGCCAAAGCAGGTTCAGGCTCAGCATAATACCTCTTTAGTTCTTCTGATGATGTAGCAAGAGGGTCTCTTTTTTTCCGATTGCGAGATGCCCAGAAAGTGCTTCCAGATGAAGTGGAGGAGACCTCGGTTGAAGAGCCTGAATGCATTGGACCAGCAGAAGTCTCTGAAGTACCTGTTGAAGTCGGCGGACCACTGGAAACTGTAGTTACCTGTTTATCATGCAAAATATTTGAGTACTCCGCAAACAGACTCTTCAGCTTAGCACCCATTAACCTACTTTGTTCGCCGTGGCATCGAATTGAGAATGCAGACTCTGATCGTCAATTCAAATATAAGGTTCCTATGCCAACGACAAGTAGGACAAGCGCCCCGGCAAGTAGAGCAACTAAGTGCCAAAGCATTCTTCAATATCAGAAAGAGTACTTTCCACCCCTCTTAGATTAAGACGAGGATCCAAAATAGACCCAAACCCAAATAATATAGGAGTTTCACCCCAATACTTAACAAACTTTTCCTCCATGGCAGCAATAATGTTCTTGAAAAATGGGTTATCTCTGTGATTCTAGAAGACCATACCAATTTCATATAAATATTGAAGAACTGAGTTACTAGTCACATAATGAACTCCTAAAAATAATTAGTGGCATCATAGAAAGGCTTCAAAAATGCACATAACACTTCAGCGTGTTCCCAATCAGTATCATCAATAACATGAGGACATGACCTATCATCAAGGAAGGCCGACAGCACTTGACGGTAGGGAATTGCATCTTTCAACATAAGATAAGTGGAGTTCCACCTATGTTTTACATCAAGCTGCAATTTTTTAGACCTAACACCCATATCATCACACAATAACCGGAACTGTGTACACCTTGTACCAGACACAAAAATATACTTCAAGCTACCCTTAACATGTTCAAGCATCTCAGTAAACCCCTGAACTTTTAATCCATCATGGACTACTAAGTTCAGGATATGAAAACAACACCTAACATGAAATAAATCTCCCTTAGAAGGAAGGTTAGGAAATAATTTTTTCAATCTAGAAACTGAGACAGTGTTTGCACTAGCATTATCCATATCTAAAGAAAACAATTTTTCTGAAATACTCCAATCATGAACAAGCTTGCGAAAAATGAATTCAGTTATATTCTCACCAGTATGAGATGTGTCGATTAAAGCATAAGTTATTATTTTTTGCAGCACCCAATTCTTGTCAATGAAATGTGCAGTAATACCCAAGTAACTCAATCTCTGTTTTGAGAGCCAAATATCGGATGTCAATGAAATCCTTCCAGGACTATCAAGAAGAATTCTCTTCAACTGTTGTTTTCCCTCTAGATAACACTTATATATATCAGTCCTCAAAGTATTACGAGAAAACTTAACGAAACCAGGATGAAAACTAGCATTGATGAACCATTGGAAAATAGGATCTTCAACGAATTGGAAAGGGAGCTCTCTTAAAATAATTAGCTTAATGACATTTTTCCTAGCTCTAGCCTGGTTGAAATTAAAGGTAGCAATTTTACCTTGACCATTTACAACTATTGTGGTCTGTGAATTATCGGTCTTGCGCTTCTTCAAACAGCTATTTGTATGCCTTTTTAGGTGTGAGGTTCCAGCATTGCCACCTGATTTTTTCCTTTCTCCACAGATTCTGCAAACTGCCCACATTATAATTGTCCCGGGATTTTCTGGATCTTCCTCTTCTAACTGATCAAAACCACCCCATACCTCAGATGTTAACTTTCTTTTTGGCTTTCGGATAGTTGCATTTGTTGGAGCTGGAGTTCCATTAACATCAGAATTGGTAATAAGCTCAGATGCTGCTTGTGAAGGATTTTCGCCTACTTGACTAGGATCCATTGTGAGAATTCCTGTGTAGAATATCATTGAATGTATAAGTTATACAAGTATATAAGACTGGTTAAGTTCACTCGGCAACTACATACTAGCATACTGTAATTAAGGTCAGTGAAGTATAGAAAACAATATGAACTAGTGAACTTCTCCTTGTAAGTACTCCAGTAGTACAGTTTCAAATAAACAAGCAAACAGGTGCATAATTCCCATCAGTACTAACCATCACATGAATGAAGTAAGAAATGAAAAAAAGGATGCCAAAATCACAAAAGATCCCAATTTCATTTACCGATTTGAATATATTAATCAATTTCGTTCATACCCATGAATACCCCATCAAACAGAAAAGTAATTTATAATCATAAATCCTAAGCAAAATTAAAACATCAATCGACAACAATAATGTCCAAATCAATTGAAACAAAAAACAGAAATGAATACCCAAGTTATTATTATCGCTTATTAGCACATGCATCAAGCAGAAAAGTAAATCTATCATCACTTAAAATCATTTAAAACAACATTACAAGATCAAACACTAGTAACAATGGAAAAATCAATTGAAATAAAAACATAAAAAAAGTGAAAATGAAATTACTGAAACACATACCTTAGGCTTAGCCGCGTAGCAGTACTTCGAAATCAAGCTCTCGTTTGTGGTTCTTCCAAACCCTTATATATAAAATGAATACAAGAGAAATATAATTTTGATTGTGACCTAATTCAACTAATATATAACAAAATTTCCTATAATTACTCCAAGATTGGATCATCTCTCGATAGGAAACCCTAAATTTTCTCACTAAAAATAGCAAAATGAATATATGCAGAAAAATACTCGGGATAGAATCGATAGACTCTGGTATTCCAAGTATATATCTAGATATAGAATGAATCAATGAAAGCGGAAAGGAATAATTAGGCTGGGTAAATGGGTAGGCAAACGGGACGGGTAATATTAACGGGTTGACAGGACGGGTACCGGGCCGGGCAAGATTTTTTTACTCATGGCATGTGCCCGTCCTATTATTTAAAAGGGCTAGGCCGGGCTAGCCTGTGACGGGCAACGGGTATCCATGGGCTGTTATGGGTAAGGACGGACGGTACTGGACTTAGGGTTGCCGGACAGAATTTACACCCCTACATTTTATACCCATATTTATATTAGTTAGGACCCGATATTTTACTAATAACATAATTTTAATGTTTTTATAGAAAGTACGAGCAAATCCGATCATCCGAAAATAAATGACGAAATATAAAACTAAAATGACGTTTGCGACGATAACAATCAAAATGCACTCAAGGAATTATAGAGACGACAGTTAATTAAGATTTTTGTGCCTTGTTATTTGCTTATGTTGTCGGAGCACCTAATCAACTCATCATGAAATGATGCAAGGAAACAAAATTCAGTTAAAAGAAGTAAATGGGAGACGTGGCATCACTGTTTCCACACATTCTGTTCTTTTTAAAAGGTGAAGGAATTCTCATTTTCATTTCCTAACCAAGCAGCTGCTGTCATCATCATTCATAATTGTTTGAGAACAAGATTCTATGGAGTCAAAAAATGGTCGAAAATCAGAAGAAGCAGTTCTTGGGTGGACATCGAATGGCAAGACGGAGATGGGTGCTAGTCGGAACTGCAGCAATGGCAGTGATGGATTATTGGTTAATGGTAGTCTCGATCGTACAACAACTGCAACGGGAGTTCGGAGATGGACTGCATATTGCTGGCGCTGGTTTGTTGTGGCATGTATTTCCATGGTCGTGGCTGTAACAATGAGTCTTCGATGTGAATCTGAGATGGAGAATGAATGCGCAGCAAACCAATTACATGAGCTGCTGGTACCGGTCGAGAAGGTTCAGTAAACGGAATGGCCAGGGAACAAGAAAGTGCTGTGGTCGAACTGGAAAGTTTCGGGAAGAATTTGGACGTGGGCTGATTTTGGAAAACGGTGGTGAATACCAGGTTGGGTCCGTGGTTAGAATTTGGCATTATAGAATCGACAGAAGATGTATTTGGATTCAAGTGAAGCTGGGGCCGGCTGCAGGCTTGCGAAGGAGCTCGATTAAACCGGCACCCTTGAGTTGAATTGCTGGTGGAGGTGCTTTAGGGATCGAAGAACAGAATTTGACGTCAAAGTCAGAATTTGGATAGTATGTGGATTTGGATGTTGGTGGTGGACCGGGCCTAGGTAGTTCTGCTAGGTTTTAGTCAGACTCAGAGGACTAGCACAAACTACAAGAGGAAGACGAACATAAACAAAGGAAGGAGGAGGCCGGACTGGGATAGGAAAGAGGCGCGGCTACACGGCCGCAACTGGAAGAGAAGTCTAGGGTTTGAAGTTTCATTTCTTCAATTCCATTTTTGCTTAGCTAGAGTTTTTCATTCTATTTTGTTTATGGCTTTTGAGAAAGCCATGTCCAGCTAGAGCCATGTTAGGGTTTTGGTGTAAACCAATTTTATTGTGTAGACTCTACATTTATATACTTAATAATGATTTGATTGATTAGTAGTTTTTCTTCATATAGCTTGGTATATAATTGCTCATGAGATTTTGTTGATTATTTATGCTTTTCAATTGACGTGCTTGGGTTAAGTTTTTTGACGTGATATACTTTAGGATTGATAAGTAATGCTTTAGAATCACTACACAAGAAGCGAAGAAAATTACAGCGGAGAAACAATATTGAATAGGCATGAAATATATTTTTCTAACGATTAGTAGAGTTTTCATAATTAATTGGTGGAAACCGAAAATCCTAATAACCCATTCCCATTTTATTTTTATTGTTAAAATTATTATTATTTCATTATGTTCCAAATTTCTGAAAATCGTTCAAACATCATCTTGTCAATTACTTAGTTTTTGGTGTTAGTTGGTAGAGTATTTCACATTCCTCGTGGGAACGACCTGTACTTGCCATTGTCTACTAGTTAGACGTTGTGCACTTGCAGTATTATTATTGTGGGTTTTTGAGCCTACCAAGTTTTTGGCGCCGCCGACGCTGATTTGTTTATAGATTTGTTTTTAGGTTTTATTTTATTTGTTCTTTTTTACGCGTTTTGGTATTTTTGTTTGCTTTCAGATTTGGAGCTAAGCTAAAGGATAAAGAGAAAAAAAAAATAGATGTTTTAAAGTGAACGGTGTTTCCCATATCTGTTTATGCAAAGGAAAGAAAAGATATACAAAATCCCCAGCTGTCCAAAAAGGATAAGGAGCAGAGGAAAAAGAGAAAGTGCTGAAAAGAAAGAAAAATCCCAAAAAGGAAAGAAAAGAGAAATCCAAAAGGAGTGAAGAAGAAGATTTTGTAAATAATTTTATTATTATTTTTTAGAAACTGTAATTAAGATTTTTATTTTTGTAATAGGGGTAAATCTAAGTATTTGATGTTGAACTTGTGATATGAGATCGATGATATTATTTTACATAACCTAATACCTTTTTATAGGTTTACATTACTTGGTCTCCAAGTATTTAGTTCGGTTCAAGAATCCGACCCGAAAATACGACATAACGAAACCAAACGTGCATTTAGGCCTTCCAGGGTGTTAATACACGTTTTCCAGTTGCTAAGTTCGTGAACCCAGTCCGCGAACTTCAAATTCCAGCAGATATTTTCGGAACTAAAGTATGAAACCCATCCGCGAACTTTACTGTCTTCGGTATTTGATAAAAACTATGTTGGACTTAACTTATTCATCCGAACTCGGAATGACCTCATTCTTTTTGCATTATTTTTATCTTTCAATTATCTTCAAGATGATGATGAGAAATCCTTAATTTGAATGAGTTAAGATAAGTCTTTGGCCCGTCTCTTAATTTTGAGTGTTTTGCTCATTTTCGTCGCACTTTTCCCAGTTCTCTTAGACTTGGGTACTTGGATACTTGGAATACTTCTCTTCATAGATCTTTCAGAACTTTGTAGCTCCTTTTTGGATGATTCACCTATTAGAGAAAAATAAGAGAAAACAAGAGTAATAATACGAAAATATGCAAGAATAATAGCTAAAACAAGTATAGAATGGATACTAAAATCATATAAATTATGCACTTATCAAATTCCCCCACACTTAGCTTTTGCTAGTCCTCGAGTAAATTAAAGAAAACTAATCCTAAATACAACAACTCCCTGCCGTGAGGATACGGTTACTCTTAGCATGAATAACAGGCCTTTAAACCCCTAGGTATCCCTAGTGGACGAGTTATAGTCTCGTGAGGGATTACAAGAGGTATACCCACAAAACCTACTCCAATTTCTCCTTGGAAGAACCACTAAGGATAGACACAAATCAAAAAGCTAAATAATTAGTTTGCATATGTTCTTTAGCTGCAAACATCCCACATACATTTCAATCATCACACATAAGTAATTACTTAAGTGTGACACTCAACCTGATTGCAAAACTCTACTAAGATAGTCATCGTACTTGTTGCAACGTTTTTCACAATACTCGCATACTGAAATCACATGGATAGATAAGAAAATGGAAATAGAAAAGTGAAGTGTGCAAAATATTGACTTAAGTGAAAGATGTTACCCACAATACTTGTATGAATGTCGTCAAAGGACTCTTATTTATAACGCAATAGTTGAGAGAAGCACCCATTTAACTTGACCACATGATTAGATAATCTAAGAGCATGTTTCCTTTTCAGCAAGTATGTGATAGTTTCCTTGGATCCTGCTTCCACGCTTTCTTAGGCGACGGAGACAGGGACAACGTTTCACACATACTGCAATCAAAGTGTCAAGAACCTCATCAATAGCCTTTTGACTTGCTATATAATGATGATAGTTTTTTTTTTCATCGACTATGATTAGTCCGAAATTCCGGACCTATCATTTAGTAATGTCGATAAAAGAAGAGGAGCCTTATATATATCTTTTTTTTTGTTTTTTGTTGTTTTTTTTTCACTTTTCTTTTTCTTTTTTCTGGCTCACTCTTTATGAGTGTAAGACAATTGTTTTATGGGGATTTTAAATAAACTTAACCAATGATTACCTTGCTACAACATCCACGACAGTATCAGGATCCCACCAAATCACTTAGAGAAACATATAACTGCAAAAATAAAAAGAAAGTGATTCATTATTGATTAATTGTGAGGATAAATCTTTTCAACGACTACCATATCTTAGTTTCTCATTCAATTATGAACGTATATATTTAAGGATTGAAATAAATGGAACTTAATCTATAGCCGTAAAAACTGTTTCAACCTTAAAAAGGTTTATAGTGTCATCCTAAGTAACTCAAAATTAACTCCAAAATATGAAGTCTCAAGAATGCAACAAATCAAAGAGTATTATTTATTTATGTGTATATGCAAATAGTAGATACTAAATGCTCCTCCACACTTAAACTCAACATTGTCCTCAATGTTCAAAACCGAAAATTCTGATTTCTGACATAACAACCCTGAAAAAATCGAAAACTGTACCAATATGTAGGGAACTAGGAAAAATATCCTAAACTAAAGTTGTTCAACTATGTCTTTTCTATAAGGTGTCAAAAGGGAACAGTATTTCGATAAATGTTCTGACTTTTATGGCCTCCGGACTGACTGACATGCAATCTGAAAAGTTCTGAAAAATACCGAAACTCAAATGTCCAGGCTTATCTCTCCAACTTAACATAATCCAAATTCAGATTTTCTTTTTGGAAAAGAAAGGTGAGTCTGTCCTCTTTAAAATTTGGGGTCAACCACTCAAATCGGACTCAGTATGAAGTCTCTAGAGAAAATTTGGTGACAAGCGTGCAGTCAGAATTTTCTGACGAGAATTCGTCAAAACTTTCATTATAGAAATAGGACTTGTAAAATCTAAGATGGGAATGCAAGATATGATATGCAAAACTAATAAAATTAAAAACAAAATGGATATAGATACAAAACCTATGGTTTGCCTCCCATTTAGCGCTTAGTTTAATGTCCTCAGCCCGACTTGGCATCCTTTTAGTTATTCCTCCAGAGGGAGATAATCATGAAATTCTTGCACATCCATATCCACATAAGCAATGCTTTCATATTATGGCTTCAATCTATGGCCGATCACCTTTAAATTTGTTCCATCTCTAAGACTAGAAATTTCAACTGCGCCATGAGAATAAACATTAGTAACAACACACGGTCCAATCCATCTGGACCTTAACTTACCAGGAAATAATTTAAGACGAGAACAAAATAAAAGAACTTTTTGACCCACAACAAAACTCTTCCGAGAAATCATCTTGTTACGGAAAAGTTTTGCCTTTTCCTTATAGATACGAGAACTCTCGTAAGCATCATTACGTATCTCCTCTAACTCATTGAGTTGTAACTTCCTTTGTTTCCCCGCATTGTCATAATCCATGTTGCACAAATTTATCGCCCAATATGCCTTGTGTTCAAGTTCAACCGGAAGATGACAAGCTTTTCCATAAACCAACCGATATGGAGACACACAAACCGGTGTTTTATACGCCGTTCTATATGCCCAAAGTGCATCATTAAGCCTATAACTCCAATCTTTCCGTGTAGTGTTTACGGTTTTCTCAAGAATGGATTTAATCTCACGGTTCGAGATCTCGGTTTTCCCACTAGTTTGTGGGTGATACGGCGTACCAACCTTGTGTGTTATGTTGTACTTCTTGAGTAGAGCATGGAATGATTTCTGAAAATGAGAACCTCCATCACTGATAACCACTCTTGGTGTACCATGTCTGGAGAAAATATATTCCTTCACAAATTCACAAACAACTTGAGAATCATTAGTAGGGGTGGTTTTAGCTTCCATCCATTTCGAAACATAATCCACAGCAAGAAGTATATAAAATTTTCCATTAGAATTGACAAAAGGACCCATAAAATCAATTCCCCACACATCAATTACTTCAACAGCAAGAATTAGTGTGAGTGGAATTTGATTTCGAGCACCTAGATTGCCCGTTCTATGACATCTATCACAAGATTTGCAAAAAATATATGCATCCTCAAATAGGATAGGCCAATAAAATCCAGTTTCAAGTACTTTGAAAGCGGTACGTTTAGAACCAAAGTGACCACCACACGCATAAGTATGACAAAAAGTAAGAATAGATTGAAATTCAGAATTAGGTACGCACCTGCGGATGATTTGATCAGAACCGTATTTCCACAAGTAGGGCTCATCCCACACATACTGCTTGGCTATTTTCTTAAGCTTAAGCTTTTGAAAATTAGACATTGTACTACGTACTTGTCTTGTAACCAAGTAGTTCACTATATCCGCGTACCAAGGTGTTGAATCTTCAATTGAGAAAAGTTGTTCGTTTGGAAAACGCTCTTTTAAAGGAAGTTCCTCTTCGGAAACAACAAGTCTACTAAGATGATCAGCAACAGTATTCTCAACACCTCTTTTATCCTTTATTTCATAATCGAATTCTTGCAATAGTAGAATCCACCGTATTAGTCTTGGCTTAGCTTCTTTCTTCTTTAATAGGTATCGAAGTGCTGCATGATCATAATACACAATCACTTTTATACCCACCAAATAGGATCTAAATTTTTCTAATGAAAACACTATAGCCAAAAATTCTTTCTCGGTGGTAGAATAGTTGATTTGTGCATCGTTTAGGGTCCTAGGTGCATAATAAATCACATGAGACGGCTTATCTACTATTTGACCCAAAACGGCTCCAACTGCATAGTCACTTGCATCACACATTAATTTAAATGGCAAACTCCAATCAGGTGACTTGATAATTGGTGCAGTTGTCAACAATTCTTTCAATTTATCAAAGGCATCCTTGCACTCCTCGTTGAAGTCAAAAATAACCTCTTTTTGTAATAATCTGCACATCGGCATTGAGATTTTGGAGAAATCCTTGATAAACCGCCTGTAAAAACTTGCATGACCAAGAAAAGAACGAATTTCCCTCACCGAAGTGGGATATTGTAAGTTTCTTATTAAGTCTATCTTTGCTTTGTCAACTTCAAGCCCTCGAGAGGACACAATGTGACCGAGCACTATGCCATGGTTTACCATAAAGTGGCATTTCTCCAAATTTAAAACAAGATTAGTGTCTATGCATCTTTTAAGCACAAGTTCAAGATTTTGTAAACAAATATTAAATGAATCACCATAAACACTAAAATAATCCATAAATACCTTAATGATGCGTTCCACATAGTCATAAAATATACTAACCATACTCCTCTGAAAAGTGGCAGGCGCATTGCAAAGACCAAACGACATTCGTCTATAAGCAAACGTACCAAAATGACAAGTGAAAGTAGTCTTCTCTTGATCTTCTGGTGCAATAACAATCTGATTGTACCCCGAATAACCATCCAAAAAGCAATAATGTGAGTGTCCCGCTAACCTTTATAACATCTGATCAATGAAAGGCAAAGGAAAGTGATCCTTTCGGGTTGCGGCATTAAGCTTTCTGTAGTCTATGCGCACTCTCCATCCAGTTTGAACCCTTGTAGGAACAAGTTCATCATCTTGATTTCTAACAACAGTGACACCTGCTTTCTTAGGTAACACCTGTACCAGACTAACCCATTTGCTGTCAGAAATTGGGTAAATCACCCCCACACTTAGTAATTTGAGGATCTCTTTCTTCACTACCTCCATCATTGGGGGGGTTAAGCCTACGCTGAGCATAACGTACATGCTTAAAATCATCTTCCATTAGGATTCTATGCATGCACATGGATGGACTAATGCCTTTGATATCAGAAATTGTCCAACCAATAGCCATTTTGTGCTCTTTCAGAACCCTAAGTAGACGTTTTTCTTGTATTGGGGTGAGGTTATTTGCAACAATCACCGGAAGTTCTTCTTTGTCACCCAATTACACGTACTTTAGGTGGTACGGAAGTGAATTCAATTCAAGTTTCGGTGTCTGCACAACAGAAGGTAATGGAACCTCATTAGTTATGGGTAAAGAAATATAAGAAATATTACCCGTTTTTGCTTCTTGTAGTGTTGTTAAAGCACCACACATCTCCACCAATTCTTTGGCTAAGTAAACGTCCAGGTTAGGCTGTCCGTGAACGTCCAAATCAATATTGTTCCGTAACACAAATCCAAGTTCATCTTCAGCATTCAAATCAAACATTTGTTGTGCTAACGAACCAATAACATCAATGGAAAAAGATGAGTGAACATCACTAGGATAGCGCATAGTTTCAAAAATATTGAACCGTATGATCTCCTTATCAAATTCCATAGTGAGTGCAACACTATCAACATCAATCTTCATCTTTGCAGTTTTCATAAACGGTCTCCCAAGAAGTCACGAAGTAGATGAACAATTATCTCCATTGTGCATATCCACAATATAAAAATCAACCGGAAAAATTAACTGATTCACTTGAACTAACACGTCCTCCACGACTCCCTTAGGATATATATTGGACTTATTAGCCATTTGAATAGTAATATTTGCTTCTTTCAAAGGTTCAAGATTCAAAGAATCATAAACATCGGCTGACATAACACTTATAGATGCTCCCAAATCAAGCAAAGCACGCTCGAATCGTCGATTCCCAATAGTAACGGGTACCGTGAAACCACCAGGATCTTCACACTTTATAGGAATCTTCTTCAGTAACATTGTCATGGCACTTTCGCCTACTTGAGTAATCTCATTAGCAATCAACCTATCCTTCCTTGTACACAAATCCTTCAAAACCTTGGCATACCTGGGTACAGTTCTGATGGCCTCAATAATGGAACGTTGATGTGTATTTTGCTGAAAATATCCATGATCTCCTTGTCTTGAGCTTGCTTCTTTGACTTGGCAAAACGACTAGGGAAAGGAGGTGTTATGGTAAAATTGGGAATCGTGTCCTTAGGTTGGCCGTTTGAGGTTAGGTTTTCCTTTGGGACGGTTTCCTCCTCTATTTCCTTTTCGATGTCGTTACTAACCTCTTTCTGTTAATGTGGCTCTTCAGTTTGTCTCCCACTTCTTAGAGTTACTGCATTAACGTGCTCTCTTGGGTTCACGTAAGGTTGTGATGGAAACTTTGTTGAAGCTTGTGCCTTTAACAAATTTATATCGATTGCCATTTTCCCCATTTGTAATTGTAGATCTTTAACAGCAGCATCATTCTTTTGTTGATATTGTAGGTTTTGTTGCAATATTGTATCTTGTTTCTGGGAAATACCCTTTGTTTCTTGCATCATAAACTTTATCATCTCCTTTAAATTAGAGCTTTGGTTTTGCTGTTGATGTTGTTACTGGAATTGTGGTTGTTGAAAACCACCTTGTCGCCCGAAAACTGGGTTGGAAACTGCAGCTTGCTTGTTTGTATAACTGAAATTCGGATGATCTTTCCAACCAGGATTATAAGTATTAGAGTAGGGATCATACCTTTGTCTTTGATTTGGAAACACAACGTTCACCTGTTCGGCCTCTTCTTCATAAGAAGGAATGAGCACGGCTGCCATTTATTGCATCATCTTCTCGATATTACCCATTCTATCCTCTAAGTGTGAAGAATAACTAATTTTGTTGACCCTCCTAGCCATCGATGAGCCTCTTGTATTAATTTTTGCGTGTTTGCAGCCATATTCTCGATCAGTTATGTGGCTTCATCAATGGTTTTGTTGGTTAACGCACCACCACTAGCCGAATCTATGAGATTTCTCTCCGATTGAAGCATTCCATCATAAAAGTACTGCATTATGAGTTTCTCACTTATTTGGTGGTGTGTACAGCTAGACAACAACTTCTTGTACCTTTCCCAGTAATCGTAAAGAGTTTCACCAACAATTTGCTCAATTCCACTTATTGCTTTAAGAATAGTTGTTGCTTTGGAAGCGGGAAAGTACTTTTCTAAAACACTTTCTGCATATCATTCCATGATGTAATACTTCCTTGTGGAAGGATGTAAAACCATTCTTCCGCAGAATCTGTCAAAGAAAATGGAAAAGTTGTAAGTAAAGCTCTGCCTTTATCAGTTCCAGTTGGTTTCAAACTTGTCAACCTATGTTGAAATAATAGCAAGTGTTTACTTGGATCATCTCCAGGTAGCCCTTTAAACTTCGGTAACCAATGTACCAACTGAGATTTAAGTTCAATAGAATCATCTAAGTTGATGCAAAGCTTTTGTTGATCAAACGATGTAGATGTTAGATCTTTGAGCGTTCTCCTTGGAGGAGGTAGTGGAGGATCTATCTCGTCGTCTGTATTAACCATCTCTTCTATAGAGGGTTCTCGTTGCAAGTGTTGATGTGCTTGTAATACCGTTCCCTTGCGAGTTTGAATACCACACCTCAAATAATCCCAATCTTTCGGTGCCAGAGATTAAGCACCTGAAACCAAAATCTTGAAAACGAGATTAAAACTACAAATAAATTAAAAACAATAATAAAACTAAAAGAAGTAACAACTAAAGCTACTGACTGCTCCCCGGCAGCGGCGCCAAAATTTGTATGGACTGTCGTAGGCTCAACAAATTAATAAATATATTTTCCACTAATTAACTGGTAATATAGCGGTAGTAAGAGATCATTCCCACAGAGAGCTGTGTAATTGATAGGTTATTTGATCAGCAAGATAAAGTAAATAACAAAGAGGGTTTTGGTTGTAAAATAAATAAAAATACAATAAGAATAAAAGAGATGATTAAGGAATCCTTCGCCGTTACCAAGCGTTAACAGGATTAGAATACTTATCTATCATTCGTAAGAACCATTCGTCACCAACTGTAGAATAACAGCTAGATCAGTGTTACCCCCAAAACTCCTTCAATCACTGGATACGGAAGTTCTCGACTACCAGATTATATCCAACGAACCACCAAGTAGTAGATCACTCAAGGGGTAATCCAATCGAACACCTTAAGATTTGTGAATTTAGGTTGATCCCAGTAGTTAGACTCTTAGATCAAGGTTTACTTGATGGTGTTGTCTTCACACACGATTGCTCCACATAATCCCTGTGTAATATCTCGCGATTTCTACTTGTGTAGATAGTTAATCGACGATTACTTATCTCATAATTTCTACTAGCGATATAACAATCAATAGACGAATCTAGTATGCATCCCAAATCAATCTAAGAATCACTCATAAACCCTAGATATGATAAATACAAACGATGATGATAAAAACTCTAATATATTTGTATTATTAAAAAAGCTTCAAGCTTAGAACATTGAATTCATCCTTAATCAACAAAGGATTTAGCTACTCATATTATAAAGAAGATGAATAATGGTGGTTTCCCCCTAAAGGGGTAAAACATAGGTCTTTGATGTTAAACTTGTGATATGAGATCGATGATATTATTTTACATAACCTAATACCTTTTTATAGGTTTACATTACTTGGTTTCCAAGTATTTAGTTCGGTTCAAGAATCCGACCCGAAAATACGACATAACGAAACCAAACGTGCATTTAGGCCTTCCAAGGTGTTAATACACGTTTTCCACTTGCTAAGTTCGCGAACCCAGTACGCGAACTTCAAATTCCATCAGATATTTTCGGAATTAAAGTATGAAACCCGTCCGCGAACTTTACTGTCTTCGGTATTTGATAAAAACTATTTTGGCCATAACTTCTTCATCCGAACTCGGAATGACCTCATTATTTTTGCATTCTTTTTATCTTTCAATTATCTTAAAGATGATGATGATAAATCCTTAATTTGAATGAGTTAAGATCCATATTTGGCACGTCTTTTGATTTTGAGTGTTTTGCTCCTTTCGTCGCACTTCTCCCACTTCTCTTGGATTTGGGTACTTGGAAACTTGGAATACTTCTCTTCATAGCTCTTTTCAGAACTTTGTAGCTCATTTTTGGATGATTCACATATTAGAGACAAAATAAGAGAAAACAAGAGTAATAATACGAAAATATGCAAGAATAATAGCTAAAACAAGTATGGAATGGATACTAAAATCATATGAATTATGCACTTATCAGGCACAAAAAATCTTTAGTTTCATTCTCAGAGAACAGCCATCGCGTCTTCTGACTGAGTACTTCCATGCAGATCTTGATCTTGATACTTCGGAAAATTCATGTTACTCAGCTGCGAGTGAACACTAATTGTCATGTCATATCAATATTAAGAGTTCAACTGGGTTACATATCATAGGAAAATACTCAATAAGCCACACATTAGTGAATAACGCATGCGGGAGGTTAAAATTTATAGAATATTTGGGATTGTTGCTACATGCACCATTCTGGATAAATTTCATATAAATATACTGAATTGCTCAACACATATGCAAGTAAAGAGGCATGGGCACTCATCACTCTTAAATGGCTCAGTTTCTTTGCAGAATGATAGCGCATTAAATACATGGTTTTACAATTTAAGTCCTGAACTAAAAACCACCATCAACAACCTCATTTGTGATACTAGTTGTGACTAGAGTCGATTCTCCTTTAACCTTAGGTTTTTCAAGAAACCATGTAGGTTAATGACTTGAAGACTTCATTGGGATTGTGAAGACAGACCCAACTATTTTCTCTGTAGTTGTGTGTTCTGATCTTGCTGTTATCTATCGTGTTGAGTACTATCTTCTTTAAGATTTTCTCGAGATTTATTCTCCGATAGGCAAGATTGAAAAATAGTCACAAACATCTTTGTCTCATCATTTGTGATTCCAAAATATCTTGTTTCGTTAATCGATAATATTATTGTGAGGTTATTGATAATACTAGGTTGTTCTTCGAGAACATAAGTTCGGTTTATCAATTGGTTCCTGTTCACCTTGATTTATCAAAAGACGGAACAAAACTCGTAGGTATATCTGTGGGAGACAGATTTATCTATTCAGTAGACTTTTCTATGTGAGACAGATTTGTTTATCAAGTCCTCGACTTTGAGTCGTAGCAACTCTTAGTTGTGGGTGAGATCAGCTAAGGGAATCATGTGCACAGAATCCGGCGTGGTTCAAGAGGCGTAAGGAACTTAACTGTACCTTGATCAGTGTGATATTGATTAGGGCTCAACGACATTCCATACCTAAGTTATCTTGGTAGTAGGCTAGTGTCTGTAGCGGCTTAATCCAGTGTGGTGTTCAAATATGGACTAGGTCCTGGGGTTTTTCTGCGTTTGCGGTTTCCTCGTTAACAAAATTTCTGGTGTCTGTGTTATTTCTTTTCCGCATTATATTTTGTTATGTAATAGAAATATCACAGGTTATGCGTAGATCAATCAATTAGAGAATCCAATCTTTGGTTGTTGATTATTTTGATTGACACTTGAACATTGGTCTTTGGTACCGTTCAAGTTGTTTCACATTATAATCAAGCTCACGGATTTCTATCTGTTTGATTTTCTGATTACATTGTGAAACATAGATACAACTCTTGGATATACTTTTTTTTGAGATTGAGTCTTACTGTGTAGTTAATTCTCTCGAAAGTATATTGGAGTTTGTCCATACAGATTGCTAAGCGAAATATTGGGCGTGGTTGTTAGACCCCCGCTTTTTCATATATTTTCTTCTAGGGTTTGGTATCCTTACCAAACCTTGTTTCCTTGTTTTAGATGTCAAAATACGTCGAAACATGTCTCTTAGGTTTGCAACAGTCCGCATGGTCGAACTCCAATGAACCGTGCCAACTTTATGATCAAAGTAATTTTAAATCTCTTCCCCAAAACTTGATCCAGTTGGCATAGTAGATTTCCTATGAGAAATGCCGACTCTATGGCTTAAAAATATACCTTCATTTCCCAAAATAGTGGTTTAGTCGGCATAGCTAGTAGCAATTCGTAAATTTGAGTTGTAGATCGCTTTTATTCGAATCGACTGTTTTTCCCGTAACTTCTTTGTCCGAACTCGGAATGACCTCATTTTTTTTTTTTGCATACACTTCGTATTCTCGTTATCTTCAAGATAGTATTGAGAACTCTTAGATTTGTTTGAGTTGAACTTTGTCTTTGGTCCTTCTCCATTGATAGACTCCACTTCCTTGCTTTTGTAAGCACTTTGAAGCTCCTTTTTGGATGATTCACCTAATATAAAATATAAACTAGAAAACAGTCATAATAACAAGTAATATGCAAGAATTATATGTAAAACAATATGGATTTGACATTATAAACATGTAAATTAAGAACTTATTAATAATCGAGATAATCATAACGATCGATTAATTTTTCATTAAGTTTCCTCCACGCGATATTAATTTGCTAAATCCATGAGTCAATAATGCGCTTTTGGCTTTGGGTACCTTTCAAGAAACGAACTGATAATTTTTGAAATGACGAGGGTACCAAGTACACCATAATTTTTTTCGGATATCAACCTACACAGGCACACTTAATAATCTTATAAATACAAACAAATGTCAAACAATTATTTCAACAAGATATACACTTGGCATATAGTGAAAATTCGAATGTGGACCAATCTACGGGATCATACTAAATATTTGATTAACGTACAATGATATTAAATAATTATAACTATAATAATAATTATAATGCGGAAAATAAAATAAAGGCACACAACAAAATTTTGTAAACGAGGAAACTACAAGGCTTAAAAACCTCGGGGCCTAGTCCAATTTTGAATACTCTTATAATTAAGTCTTTACTCAAATTGATTATAACAACTTCGTATAGTTGAAACCAAGTAAACTATCCTAAGTTACTAAGTTACTTCAGTATCCCTGCCCCTAATATCCCGTACAAGTTTTCTTGCTATAAAAGTTCGGCTATAACAAGATTTTTAACAAACAAAAAAACAGAGAGCACAAACAAAAAACGGGGACCAAAACTGACAGAAAGAATTATTAAAATACATAATGGTCTTCACCTTTGCAAGCGCAAATACTAATACTCCGCCATCAACAAGGAAGGTGCATACGTACTCAGGCAATGTGTATTTTATCCCGTATACTAGGGTGCCCATCAACATCACCGCATGTAAGCAAAATTTGCAGCGGTAAATAATATGAGCAATTATTCTCACAAAAAGCTCGAATGAGATAGTTATAACAGGGTTTGAGTTTGAGTCTCAGTATAATCCCACAGATTCGTGAAAAGACACTGAAATGGATGCACAAGAGCTCAGGAATCCTCCTTGATATAACATGAATAAACAGCTTGCTCATCGTTCAGTCATGGGTTCAAGAAAATTATAGTATGAATAGCCTAAAACTGTTAGCCATTGTTTTTGCATGTAATAAAAGATGACTAAACCGTTAGAGCAGTCGAACTCGCATGCGTTGCTATCTCAAGCATGTTTGTCAAGTTTAGCTGTCAAAACTATATGTCTTGATTTCTAGACTACTTATAGCTAAGTCTCGGTTTAGGACAGTTTAGTATAGTTGAGCTCCAGACTCCATGGCGATCATCTTATGAAGACGAAGAACTACTAAAGGAACCAGTGGAACTTCACCCGACTAAAAGGTATGTGGAGACTTGAACTTATCTATCACTCAAAAGTCTATCTACTATATCTCCTACTCTTGAGACAAAGTCATATAAAAATGATAGTATTCATACATACACATTTGCTATTTCGAGCCGAGTTTACTCTCCTATCTTTTTCTCGAAATATTTGTTGGTAAGCTTTCGCTTTAACCACTTTCCATATTAACCCGTGACGAAAGTCATGATGACATTTCAATCTTGAAAATAACTTTAATGACGATAGTTGTGAATAACGACTGTTGTAACATTATAGAAGAATGTTTCAATGATTGAAATGTAGAGTTGAGATTACGTAACCAACTATGGATATGAGCATATATAGTGTGTTTGCACATTAGTGTATAAATCCATGTGTCGGAAACCAAGTGAGTGCATATGTGTGCATACGGTATTGGTGAAGGAGACAGGTTGGGTACGCGTACCAGCGGAAGTTTTCGAACCGAAAATTTCTACTAAGTTTGTAAGTTTGCAAACTGTTAAACCAGTCACCTTAGGTACACATAGCCGCACGCGTACCCACAGAAGTTCTCGACTGAAAATTTCTGCTGAGTTTCTAAACTCAAATTCGGTAGCTATGGTACACGTACCCATACGCGTACCCAAGATGGTTATATTTCTCAAATCGGAATTTCATGAACTTAAACAATAAATCAATAAGGAATGCAATCTTTACAAACCGTGGCTATATTGTTCATGAATTGATTCAAGTGAATCAAACCGATTTTGTTTCAATTGTGTCTATTCATAAAGACCTAAGCAATTGAATAACTCTTCAACTAGTTCTTATGAGTCATTTGAACTAGTTATGTGAAGAAGATGAATATGATCAATATGGAAGTACTCATATGGCTAACAATTGGTTAACTATTTGTGAACCAACTAAGTGTACACGTTTAGGTACGGTTACTCAAACCTAAATGAAATACATTTTATTTGCGTGTGACAAGCTAAGTTTCGATCTAACGGTTTAAAGATATTAGCTTGGTTAATTCAGGTTTTTCATCTAACAGTGAATATTGAATGCTTTGTTACCAAGGTAACTTGGATTGAAAACCCTGATTTGAAAACTATATAAAGGAGACATCTAGCAACTGGAAAAAATAATCCCCACACCTCCTGTGTGATACTAGTTGGTTTTGCTAGAGTCGATTCTCCTTTAACCTTAGGTTTTTTCTCGAGACCCTGTAGGTTAACGACTGAAAGACTTCATTGGGATTGTGAATCCAGACGAAACTACTTCTATTATAGTCGAGCGATCTGATCTTGCCATTTTATATCGTACGAGTTCAATTGAATAATTGACTTGAGATTATATCTCCGATAGGGAAAGATAAAAAGAAATCACAAACATCTCCGTCTCATCGTTTGTGATTCCGCAATGTCTAGTTTCGCTACCATACGATTTAGATTATTGTGAGGTGATTGATAATTCTAGGTTGTTCTTCGGGAATATAAGTTCGGGTTATCAATTGGTTCCTGTTCACCTTGATTTTATCAAAAGACGGAACAGAACTCTTAGGTTTATCTATGGGAGACAGATTTATCTACCATCATAGATTTTTCTGTGTGATACATATTTGTTTATTAAAGTCTTCGACTTTGGGTCGTAACAACTCTTGGTTGTGGGTGAGATCAGCTAAGGAAATCAAGTGCGTAGTATCCTGCTGGGATCAGAGATGTAAGGAGCACAACTGTACCTTGAATCAGTGTGATATTGATTAGGGTTCAACTACAGTCCAGACCGAAGTTAGTTTGTAGTAGGCTATTGTTTGTGGCGGCTTAATACAATGTAGTGTTCAATATGGACTAGGTCCCGAGGTTTTCTGCATTTGCGGTTTCCTCGTTAACAAAATTTCTGGTGTCTGTGTTATTTCTATTCCCAATTATATTTTGTCATATAATTGAAATATCACAGGTTGTGCGTCAGGAACAATCAATTAGAATATCCAACCTTTGGTTATTGATTTAAATTGATTGACACTTGGATATTGGTCTTTGGTACCATCCAAGTTTATCTCTCTAGTATTTGACAAAGACTCGCAGATTTCCATTTGCTTGAGTAAAGATCAAATCGAGAGATTGAGAT
Organism: Papaver somniferum; assembly: GCF_003573695.1. Lineage (NCBI taxonomy): Eukaryota > Viridiplantae > Streptophyta > Magnoliopsida > Ranunculales > Papaveraceae > Papaver > Papaver somniferum. Next base: position 134,688,299 of record NC_039364.1, read on the forward strand.
ATTAACTCCTTGATATACTTTTTATCTAGATTGACTCTGACTGTATAGTTGATTCTCTAGAAAGTATATTGGAGTTAGTCCATACAGATTGTTAATCTAAATATTGGGTGAGGTGTTAGACCCCCCGCATTTTCATAGACATTATTTTTTTATTGGATGGACAAAATTTTACGTATGTGTTTTCTACTGGTCCTTCGTTTATGCAAGTGTGCTAGGTTTCATTTCCGCAATACAACCATATACATCTAGAGTGATTACCAATAAACTTCAATCAATCACAAGAACAAGAAATTAGGCACGAGAAATCTTACCTGGAATCATTTTTGACGATTTTGCTAGGATCTGCATGTACCAAGATAAGATTATCAATCTGGTATATGCACTGATCCAAAGATAGGGTCCACTATATTAAGTCGTTTCACCCTCTGTGAATACTTCATCAACTCAACTCCTTAAATCGTAATACGAAATATTAAAGGATAAAGTTGTTTCAGTAAATTATCTATAAATCTCAGGAAATAAATGAGAGATAAATTGAGTACAAAGTTTCTTCCATTTAATCAGGATAAACTCCTTTTTCCGATCACAGATCGACAAAGACTTTCGAAACAATCAATCATAATTTACAAACAATCAGAATATATTTCAAAGAGAAATAACCAGATAGATTGTCGGCCTATACAACAAGCTTGATGTCTATCAAGATAAACAAATTTGCGGATCCTAGTCTGAGGTAGATTGGATTCTATTGTTTTTAGATGCGGGGTGGACAAAAGAAGGTAAGGTGTAAAAAAACAAAGTTCCTAATTAATGTAAGGATGAAAATTAATTTTGATGGAAAAATCTTTTTTATGATCACCTAGCATAAGCCGTTGAACTCAATATTTTTGCTTCCAAATAATATCCTTTTAAATCTTAAAAATATAAGTAATTGTACAAGTTCAAGAGTCATGTGCAAGTATCTACTTGTCCCGATCAAGCATAATCATAGCTTACTCAATTTTGTCTTATGGGTTACCAAAAAAATTCCAAGATTTTTTTTTGTCATTGACGTTTATTAGGAATAACCAAAAAATTATTAACAAACAAAGGTTCACCATTATGACTCAAACATTTATAACATCCTTGAATTTTGGGTCATATGTCCAACTAGCTTTTATGATTAGGCATGTGTTAATGTAAATGATCGGTCGTTGGTATGTCAATTTTGTTACTATGATTCAATTGTGAAAATTATTTTTTGTTTGTAATCTATTAAAGTCATTTTTAGACTATATTAGATTAGGTTGTAGGATTTTACGATTCACTCAAGTTACCCATGAAGACTGAAGATTGAAGCTAACACGAAGAATCATTCTAAAGAACTTCGTCAGTGGTTAGTAACCAAAACTAGTTTTTCTTTTAGACTATTTTCCTTTTATTTAACTTTCCATCGTATCAAGTTCAAATATTTTTATACTAAATGACATTGAAAGAAGGATCGTATCACGAACATCGAGATTTCGCAATCTAAGACGCGGTTTGATTAGATTCAAAATCTACAATCACGATAGGAGAATCCAGTGAGATATGAAAGTTCAAGTTCACGAACTTAAGTCATGTAGTTTTCTACTGATAAATTTTTTGTTCACTGTGATCCTAAATTCACATATTAAGTTCACAAACCTAATGTCCGTAAAACCGATGACTTTTTCTATTCTGAGTTTGTGAACCTATGTTAGAGAAATTTCTACTATGACTTTTTTATAACTTGAGTTCATGAACATAGCATAGTGACTTCGCTAACCTAAGTTAACAAGCATTTTCCCGATGCCTTTTTATCGCTTGTGTTTGCATACCCGAAGCAAATCGACCAAACATTATATATAGTAACCTTTGCAATTTCTTGATTTTTTTTCGAGAACAAATTTCACACGCTTGCGGATTACTATTATTAGCATAATACCTTACTGAAAAGGTGAGGGTACCCAAATATACCTGAAGCTAAAACTTTTCCTACCTATAAGTCCTTTATCCAAAAGTGATTGTCTATGGATTGAGTCGAGACAATGCAACAAATCGGTTCACACTTCGTGTTATCTTCTATGGATACGAGATCGAGACAATACAACAACGAAGTATGTTTACTTGATAAAAAGCTTCGGACTTAACCAAACACAATAAGATTACTTATCAAGTAAATAGGAACTAACGTTTGTGTAATTTACTTTAAATCATAATAAAGACAATTATAATTGCGGAAAATAAAAGTAAATGACACAACAAGATTTTGTTAACGAGGAAACCGCAAATGTAGAAAAACCCGGGGACCTTGTCCATAATTGGATACTCTCAGGATTAAGCCGCTATACAAAATAAACCAACTTCATATAGTTGAGACCAAGCAACTAAACCTATAGTTCACCTAGTTCCGTCCTTATTCCCACGCCTCCAACTTATGAATAAGTCACGTACTTGGAACAATTCCTTTGGTTCATGTTCCAAACAGTAAAGGAACAACAAATCTGTTTGGTAGCAACTCTCTTCAACCAAGTGATGTGAGTTCGACAAAGGCTCTTCTGTTTATCTCATATAAACTCCTTCGTCAGGTTCTTAGATCTATCTTATTCTCAACTACCGAAGTGATTGTTAAGATTTTGCAATCAATACTTTTAATCACAAAGAATTGTATTGATGTCGATCTACACAACTAATCAATCCAATCTACCACAAGGATAAACCGATTATAGTTGGATCCTCTATACCGAAACAAGTATTGTGCACACCAAAGATTATGAACCCAAAATCAGAAATCTTCAATATCTTATTTGTCTTTAAATCTTCTTAGATCTTCAATAAACACCTTCATACAACAACTTGAATCTCTTGTGATCAATCAAGCATAGAACAGAGTCTGTTAACAATGGATTATCACAAGACGTCTTTAGATCTACAAACAGTCTAAAGATCCCTGTCGACAGTTCGATCTAGTTTGAGTGAATTTTAAATCAGGATAGAAGATTCTCAAGCATAAACAAACTACATGCAATCAAAGTACAACCACCGTTAGTCAATCAAATCAATCGAAAACAAAAGATAAACCGAAATTATCTAGTTTTCCACCAACGGTACTAATAGAGCTTCTCAATCCCAAAGAAGAATTTAAACTGAGCGGCCGTAAGAGATTTCTCCTATTTAGGATACTCTCCTCTCCGAATAGGCGGCTTCACCAGTAACAACACAACCGAGGAAATTTGTTGTCACGAAGGATTAGTTTGCTAGAAATGCAAACTTCAAGTATTTATAGACAAGGAAGTTTGGACACCAAGGAATTTCTAAAGCCGAAAATATTCTCAAGATATGCAATAAAGTCCAGATTCGGTTTTCATAATTCCTGGAAATGCTTTGTCCAAAATAATCACCGAAAATCTCTTTGGAAAATCTCTAACTAGTAAATGCACATTACTAATTTTCATTTTCCTAAAATAAAATTAACAACCTTAATTAAAAGATTCTTAACTTATTTATGTTTCGATCCTGGGATTTTCTTCCTTTAGATATTAAGGAATAACTTTGAACAATTAAAGATAGCGTTAATGCACATGTTCAAAGTATGTCGATATCCTTACTTTGTAAGTCCTTTTTCATACTTACAATCTTAAAACCGATTTTCCACACTTCCAAACAAATTTAGAATTGGTTCATTTGACTTTCAAGAACTATGTGATTGATCAAGAACACTCAATCACAAATCACGGGTTTAACGGTTCTACCAAAACAAGTTTCGGTTCTACCTCCACGTGAGTATTGTACATAGTCACACTAGCTTCCCAAAACTTCGGTTAACTAGGTACTAGGATCGGTTCCCCACATATATATGGTATCTAACTTATATGTGTTGCACATGTTCACAGGATCGGTTCCCCTTTCTGCTGTAAACCTTGCTGCACCCCATACAAGGATCGGTTCCCCTTGATGTACTGCACCCCTTACAAGGATCGGTTCCCCTTCACCTCTTACAAGGATCGGTACCCTTCACCCTTTACAAGGATCGGTTCCCTTCACCTCTTATAAGGATCGGTTCCCTTTCCATGGCAGACATAATCCGATCATACCAAGGTGATTACTTAAAATTGGTTTTACTAATAAAAGTTATACCAATACAAAAGTCATGCCTTTGTGAATAGTTCTACCAAGAACACAACAAGTTGTGAGCGGTTGTACTTTATCACACATATTGGTTGTTCATAAGATATGCAATGGATAACAAAACCAATAACACCTGTCAATTTCCTTTTCGGTTCACAAAACAAGTTTATGAACTTACTTCCTTAGAACACATGTAAACATTGTTCCCTAGGATGAAATCCTCACCTTATACCCATACATAATCACAATATCATTCAAATGATTATGGCGATGTCTTATCTACAAAGTTTAATGGTTAAGCAATAAACCTCGTATTGTATTCCTTAATATTATGTCTATCTAGAGTTCAATCATGCTTCGCAGTTTTGTTTTCAATATGCACAACTTGAAAGATACGCTAGGAAATGAAACTGTTCAAGTCAAATATCACTAACCTCAAATGGAAGGATGATGTTGTCATTGTAGCTCCTTGCTTCTTCACTTCTTCAAGTCTTCGCAATACTTGTAATGTCTCATATCCTAATACAACTTTCAAGCTAACTTATACGAAGTTGACTCTAGTACATAATCAAGCGACTCTTTAAATGAGTTTTGATTCACTAAAATATGACAACCAAACTTGACATACCAACGCTTGGTGGGTTCAACCGAACTATGCTCTAACATTTATGATAACAAATTATTCTCGTTCTTTCCAAGAATTGATCAAACTCGAGATTCAACTTCGTATGCCCATGCCTAATTATAGAAGCTTAAAGTAATATTTGGAAGTAACTTACTTACGGTAACTACTTTACGTTAAATTATTTAAATAACTCGAACTAAAGAAATAACCTTAATGCAAGTACTAACTAAGAAAACATGTTGTTATTTTTTTCAAGGAAAGAAATTAAACTTGGCATCATTGAGAATTAATTAAGATGCATGAAAAAATTCATTGCTTACATCTAAGAAACCTAGCCTTGACCATTCATTCCTATTTGAGACATCCTACGACACAAAATCCAATCCTTTACACGTTGTGTGTTTGTTGTACAAAAGCTCTCCTCGATCGCCTGAGGTTCTTCGAGAACAAATGGTGACACTTTGAAGACTTCATTTGGGATCGTGAAAACAAGTAGAACTAACATGTTCGTAGTTTCATAACTTGTATCTTGATTTGATATTTCATACAATTATTATTTATTCTGAGGTCCTTCTCGTCTGTTATAAAAGGAAATTCAATAACTATTGATCAAATACAAGGTTTGATAAAACTTCAATCTCGAATGCATGACGACATTGATTTATAGAAATCCAAATTTGAAGATTCCATAGATTCATATAAGACTTGTTTTAAGATTGATATTTTAACTGAGATTGATTTGATTAGATATCCATATAAGTTTTGAAGTGTGAAAAACCTAATATCTGACTATGTCACCTTGATTTTATATCTAATAGGGAATCAAGCAGGTCCCTGTATGAGGTAGGTAGCGCTAGTCATAAGGGTTGTGTAGCAGCTCCTATGCCTGTAAAGGACATCAGCTGGTAAATCAATCTGGTTATTTGGAAGATTTGGATAACTTTTAGATTTGAAGCAAAGTAGCTTGGAACGTTTATTCTATCTCAATTACATCCATCCCGAAGTCCTAGGGTTTTTTAACACTTAGATATTGATCTTTAATTATAAGAAGAATTTTATTAGTTCACTTTTCAGTTAAAAAAAGAGTTGAAACCTCTCTTTCATCCTACGTCTTCTTTTCCTCGGTCTCATATTCTTCACAGGCCAAGGAATCTGAGTATCGTTTTTTTTCTTTCTTGATCATTTTCTCAAGCCATGTGTTGTGCCTTCTCCTTGCACCATCTTTATTATCTTACCCTAACGCCAATCTCCTTCGTAAGGTGGATTTCATGTGTTGCTCTTCTAGACCATTTCTCCATTATAGTCATCATACTCCATCTCTCTGGAAATATCGTTTAACCATATTTTTTGATAAAATTGCTTCATTCCCCAGTTGTTTAATCTCTTAATCCACTCATTTGTATCTTCATATTATTCCACAACACCCAGAAGCGCTCTAGGACCTGTCCCCGCACTTCTATTCTTTTCCTTTACTATTTCATCTAACCTTATCATAAGTAATTTTGTAATGCCAATTACAGACCGACTACTCAGTATGAGCATCTTTCGGGGAGAGTAATAACTCCAATGGTCCCAATTTCTTTTCCCTAGATGATAACTTTTTCATCGATTTTGTGTCGAGATTAGGCTGTGCTTTTATGCGCTTTCTGTGAAAGCCTTATTCCTTTAGCATGTTTACTTGGCTACAACAGAATTTATCACCCATCGTGTGCATCGATACTGACTGCAAATAGTTGAGATCCTCCTATTTATTCCCATAATCTTTCTGTCATAGCAGACAGAATAAGTAGTATAACAATATAAGTTCCTTCTTACTACACTATCTCAGACATCATGCACTAACATACAATGCAACTAATATTTTGGATAAGGAAGCCCGAAAATATTCAATTCACTTCGTCCAAACTCACTCACGCACATCGTCATATTGTATTACACAAACTCAAATCTGAACGACGCTTTGTTTATCCGTTGAAATATTGATTGGTATGTAAGTCTTATCTATCAAAAGAAACAACATGGTATAGTTATATGATCAATATTGAAATAGGAAAGGCTAGTTATATGGGAAAAGTTGGATTGCCTAATCCAAGCACCACCGGTCCAAGCTTATAGCTTAGTTGTAACTGCAGGAAAACCTACAACACGCCTGAAATATCAAAAATATGAACTAATCTAAAACATGCTATTAAATTAGGAGACAAAGTGAAAGTTTGTTTGTGATCTTATTAATATTTTCTTAAGTTTACATCACAAACCCTAATATGAAATCTAAAGAACAACTCTCATAACATAACCAAGAACCAAGAACCAAAACCCATTTTCCAGTAGCAAGTACCGGGTTTGGATAGGAGACAATGTTAGCTCCCAAATATAGGACATATTTTTTACGCCGGCCTGACCAAGCCTTGCACAACCCGTAGGCAAACTCTCATAACATAACCCTCACTACAAAATTACTCAATCCCTTTTTGGCATTCAGTGAAGTGGATTACAGCTCATAATTACTTCGCTGATAATCACGTAATTCATGTGACTCTACTTTATACTTCGGTTCCTCAATATTTATTACGAAACTTCTTGTTATTTCGGCGATAACCCCGGTCTTCTGTCTGTACAGCTGTCACTATTTCTTGCCCGACAATCTTCTTTCGCTAGGGATCGTTCCTTCTTCGCTAGATGGAAAAATTATATTCTTCGCTGGATATATATGTTCCTCTTGTCATCTAAACTTCGTAGCACTTTCAGGAAGACTTTACTGTACTCTTTTGTCAGTCGATTTGACATATCGAGCATCTTGATAAATGCTTCATCTTGACATTTGGTAATGACATCTTCTGATGAGATCTGACCATTGATTTCGCTTATTGGGGGATCTATTTGGGGAGAAGTTATTTTCTATACCTATATTAGTGGTTTCCAGTCAGTTCCAGTAAAGAAATCATGGGTTGGGGGTTCAATCTTCACCGTAAAGGTTTATATAAGTATAATCATATAGTTGGGTTTAATTAACGGGTTCAATCTTTATGACTTGTATGTGCCGGTTTGAATGCCTCTTTATAATTGGATACTTGTTTTCTCCGGTTGCTCGTCTTGTCCATATATATAGGTGGTTTGGTGAGAGAGAGTATTTGTTTATTTCTTTCATTATTTGATGTTTCAATCTTTTCTGCTACGGTTCTTCTTCCCCTCTTGAGTTTCCTCTACTCTGTCATTATTTTGGTTGAATCTTGATTTTGTGCTTCCTTTAATCTTAAACCGGAATCGTAATGGCTCCCAAAAAGGTTTTGTCTCCATCACCGCCTAGGAGCTTGGAAGATTTTCAGAGGGGTTTGAAGTTAAAAGGTTTTTCACTTTCTCCTGCCAAGGGTTATCAAAAGAACATGGAATTAAATCATGGATGGATTCACTCCGAGTCTTGGTCTCTTCTAAAGTTATTGTTACATTGGGTCAGCGAGAGAAGGCTTACACATTCCCCTGTATAATCCTTCTAACCCTCTCTTTTATGATGTACTCGCAAGGTTGGAAGTCAAGCGAGGTGTGTTTCAACTAGATGATGATGCCATTCAGCTCCTGAATGAGCTCGTTCTTCGCTCCACGTGAATTGGTCTCTCTCAAATTCCCGACTTCGCTGAGGAGGACGAGACTTCGGAGTACAATATTGGTTCGTTTCTGAAAAATTACTATCCTCAAATATCTTCAAAGAATAGTCTTAAAGGATGGGCTATCAGTTTTGTTCGATCTACCGACAATGTTGCTCGCCCTTTCCTTCTAGACGTTGAACATATTGGCTATTTGAAGAGCGACCGTTTTCATCTTTTTTTATGATGAGGATTGGATGATGTACCCTCTTGTTCTCGAAGGTCCTTGGATTTTGGGAGTTGACGAGAATGGGACTGTTCACTCTCGCCCTGCTGCTCCTCATCGCCATTTCTATCGTCACGAGCCTTAGATGTTCGTTTGGCCCGAAATGCTTACGGGGGTGATTTTTATCTTTCTTCCTTACGTATTGTGTTATACTTCGCAAGTCTCTTATATTTCTTTGCACAGTCTTACCCTTCATTTTTCTTTCCAGTTTTTTTCTTTCTTTCTTTTTTTTTTTTGATGCATAGAACCTCTTCATTAATGGAAATTCAAGGTTACAATGGGTTTAAAATCAAAATAAGAAAATACAAATAGACACGCCGTACAAGTGTACCGAGAAATCCGACAAGAGAAAGAGAAGGATTGCCGGTGTAGAACAAATACAAGCATAAATAAGAACCGATCAAGTCAGAGGAAGAATGGTTTTTCTCGGAAGTGTATTCCAACCATTTTGTTTGTTTTTCTTCTTCATAAAGATGTGCTCCAAAAGTTGGAGTGATTTGCTCAAATTTCTTAAAACTTGTGATGGAGATTTCGTCGTCAAAAGCATCAATCATGAAGTTTTCTTCGCCGGATAAATAGATGATGAAGATTCCGGTGAAAATTCTGTCGCCTGAGCTAACAATGATGAAGTTTTCGTCATTGAAAACCATCTCAAGTGATCTTAAAACTCATAAAACGCGAGAACGGCCATTAAAACCGAGATAAACCTCTAACAGAGGAGATAAAAACACTATGAGGGTGTACAAAACTTACCAAAAGGTAAGAGAAAACCATCATAAAACTAGCTAAAAACAAAGATCTAGCCTAAAACAACAAAAGGGAAAGAAAATCCCGCTCAAATCCAGCCCACAGAGGACCAGATCTGAGCCGGAAGTGTATTGCCGGTGAGGAGTTTTTTCTTTGGGTGAAGAGTGAAAGAGGAGAGAGAGGAGAAGCTTGGCTGTCCGAGTTGTTTTTTTTTTTTTCCAGTTCGTTTCTCCTCCTCTTAGCTTGATCAAGTCTGGTACGAAGAAACGTAATAAAGCTCCTGAGTCTCCCAGTCCCGGGCACGTAAGTTCACTTTATTCGTTTCTTAATTCGTCAATTTTTATTTCTCTTACTCGAGCATTTCGCTTTGCAGAATGTTGGCTCTGGCACCAAGCCACCAACTACTAAACGTCCTCGTAGAACTCTGGATATGGCTGGGCTTGCTGAGGTTGAAGGTCCCAAGAATCCTACCAGTGAAAAGGTCGAATTTCTTCTGCGAGGTCCCATGATAATTCGCTCAAAGGAATCCCTCCTTCCTCAGGAATGAAGAAAACTCTTCGCAAGAATCCTCCCTCAACTCTTCCCATGTCCTCCACTGTTAATTTATCTCATCCTCTCTGAAGCCTCACATTGATGATCCGAAATCAAAAAATAAGAGTAAGGCAACTGAGCCTTGGTATTTTTCCGAAGGATGTGACCCGTTCTACCAACCTGATTTGAAGTTTCTGGAAGATATCTTTATGGCTGCCAAAAATAGTGGTTCTGTCAACTCTCCCGCTCTTGACTCGTCGGTGTCTATGACTGCTGATGCATTTATGGGTGGTGACCGGTTTTCGCTAGAAAGAGCTTCCCGAGCATTGACCGTCTCAGCATGCGAGTTTGATGGCTTTGGTAATATTTTTTCCTTATGCTTCGTGATTCTTATTTCGTCCTCCGCAATCCTTATCACCTTTTCTTCGCAGGAATTCAACCGTCATCTTAGTCATTTAGTGGAGTGTCGGTGGGCTCGTAAGAGGCTTGATCAAGCTAACATTCGTATCCAAGGGCTGGAGACAGGGCTGGCCCTGAGAATTTGCTGCCCCAAAGGTGGCGGCAAAATTGCTGCCCCATCTCACACCTCTTGAAGCATGAACAAGTTACACCATATATTTATTTAATTTGTTAAAAAATGAGGTTATATTAATCAATAAGGATAAGCACAACTAAAGAGCTAAACTTCCCATACTACATATGTAATCACAAACTCCTAGTTGAATAAAATCAAATTTATACCTACAACTTTAAACTTCTCAATTTGAGACATCCAAAGAACAATGGTATGTTTGATCAGAACCATCCATTTCTCACCGTTTTGTGTCTAGCACCAAATGCGCCACCATTCCTTTCCTTCCACAAATGCCAGACAATAGCATAATGCATCTACCTCCAACTTCCTTACACCTACCTTTAAGCTCAGTAAAACTCTACGCTTCAAAAACTTCTTACTGAGTTTGAGGCGTCATCCAAGCTATCGTAAAAGCAAAAAGAACAGGGAAAATGAAGAGATAATTACCCCAAGTTCACCATTAACACCTAGTTGTTCACCATATTAGAAGTAAATTTGAATCAATTTAAAATGCAAAAAACAAATGGGGAAATGAAAGAACGATTATCTCACTAGCGTGATCATATATGGATGCTGCAAAGAACCCCAAACGTGATCGTGGAATCCCTTTCATAAATGCTGATGCTGCATCCAAGCAAAATATTACATGTTTTAGCACTGAAACAAATATGAAAGAAATAAAATTAGACAAGTGAAAAATGTAGAGTTAACCAAATTTATAGGACATTTTTACTACAACTTGACTACTACTTAGACTTGCTGATGCTATAATTAATATTCTATAGTACCAGTTCTCCAAAGATAAATAACAAACACAACAAATTAGCCCATTTTCTACCATGGAATCAAATAGCTGATCAAATATTTGTCTAGTAAAACAAGGGACGTCTGAAAATCATAAGAACAACTGAGGTGATATCAAAGACAAGGTACAACTATGTACATTCCCATATAGGAAAACGGATGAACTGAGGTGAAAGAGAAAGAGTAAGAATGTATATCCTAAAATGGTAGTTCCAGAATTAGAACTCTAGAATAATAGACGAAGAATCTCGCAAAAATACAATTAAGTAATACTACTCGGAAATCAAAAGATTAGACTTACAACCAGCCATAGAATATATATGATAATCTATTCTTGTAATTCAATTTGGGGTCCAAATTTTTTTCCCTAAAAATGCAATTAAGTAATTCTAACTGAAAATCAAAAGATTAGATACAAATCAATCAAAGGATATAAAAGATAATTGAATTGGGGTTTAATTTTACTTACCATGGAGATGGTGGCTCAAGTGGAAGTGGTGCAGGGTATAAGAAACTGGAAACTGGATGGAAGAGGCAAGAAGTGGATGGATTCTCAAGAGACCGAGAGAAAACAATTATTCTCTGAAACATAACCGGGGCTTTTTACATATTACTTGTAAGCCATTAAAGTAACCCTTTATTAATAATTATGCCCCTAAATCTCTTAGGGTTATGTCCTTTTTTTATTTGTAATCACGATTTAAGCCTTCATATTTACCATTATCACAAAACAACCCCTGATAAAAATCTATTTTTTGTTGCCCCAGTTGCGTGCTGCCCCAAAGTCAACCTTCGTTGACTTTGCCTCAGGGCCGGCCCTGGCTGGAGAATGAACTTGCTGAAGAAAAGGAATTTGCGAAGAAGGTTAAACAGAAGAATCATGATTTAAGTGGTAAGTTCCAGGCTCTTATAGTTTACTGTCTTAATTTGTTTTTCCTTTCGTGTTGTACCCTTAATTTTCCGTTTATTAAGTTCGTTGTGTGAAACGTCAAATGGAAGCTGGCGAAGCGAATTATAAAGTTGAAGATATACAAGCTGAGAACTTGAACTTATCAAGCCAAATAGATAGTTTAGGTACTGAGAATGAGATATTGAAATAAAAAATCGAAACTCTTTATTCTCAAGTAGATCAACTGACCGTTCATCGTGATAACACTGAGGAGTTAAATGTTCGTCTTCATAACGAGAGAATTGCTTGGGAGCGGAAGTACAAACTTGCTGAACGTCGGGTGGATGATATCTATGATGAGAATCAAGATCTAAAGGTCGAGCTTAGGCGAAGTGATAAGAAGCTTGAGTCTTTAGAAAACCTTTATTCTTCGTCCCAAAGTTCGGTTGAACAATTAGAAAAGGATAAAACCAGAATAACAGAGAAAAGGGCCAATAAATGTGGATAGTTTTCGTAAAGCTCGTAAGGAGATCAATGACTTGGAAACCAGTAAATGTCGCTTAAAGAAAGAAGTTGAGTCTCTACTTGTTCGTTTGGATAATCCTGCACTTCTTCAGGAAGCCAAGACAGGCAAACTTCTTTCAGTCGTAAAACGAATAGCGTCTCGTAAAGATCGAGATGAAAATCAATTTGAATCTCGGCATAACGAGAAGCGAATTACTTCTTATTCCGAAGTATGTTCTCAACTCGAAGCTGTGAACCTCGAAATTGTGAGGTTAGATAGTCTCAATGAAAATATCCAGCAAACCTTGAATTCCACCCCTTGGTGGAAGTTAGACCAAGATATGGCGTGTCTGGTTTAGACATGGAGCTTACTTGAGAAGCAAGATGTTTAAGTTCTAGAAGAGTTCTATTTAGAGTTTGTTTTATGTTAGGAAAGTGTCTTTGTTTAGAGTTTTATCTTTGTTAGGAAAGTTTGATTTGAGTGATCGTCAAGTTTATGAGACTATAAGTAGGCTATTGAGCCATAAGAATTGTACACCGAATTTGATTATCAATGTAGTCGTTTTATTGCTTCCGCGTGTGCTCTCCTCTCTCTTGCTCGATCCTACATTTGGTATCAGAGCAAGGTGAGAGGAATGGAGAGGAGAAGGAGATAGAATTCGAGAAGATTGATAAGTTTTTGTGATGTTAGAGAATTGTTTTGAAGGTTGTCGTGTGAGAGCAAGAAAGATTAGAGAACACGCGGACGCAATAAAACGACTACATTGATAATCAAATTCGGTGTACAATTCTTATGGCTCAATAGCCTACTTATAGTCTCATAAACTTGACGATCATTCAAATCAAACTTTCCTAACAAAGATAAAACTCTAAACAAAGACACTTTCCTAACATAAAGCAAACCCTAAATAGAACTCTTCTAGAACTCTCTAGAACTTAAACATCTTGCTTCTCAAGTAAGCTCCACGTTCAAACCAGACACGCCATATCTTGGTTAACTTCCAACATCCTCCCTTAAACTAAGATATTCAAATCCCCACACTGGGATTGCTTCACTTCTCACGATCACATCCTTGTGACGTCTCTTCCACAACTCATAGGCATTATAACCTCTTATTGTTGTCTTTTCACACATCACCCTTGGTGATTGCTTCTCTTTCTTCATAACCTTGTTGTTGTTTCTTCTTCTCTAGTTTTCTTTGTTTCTTCATGATTCTCTCACAATCTTTCTCTTGTTATGCTTCTGCCACAAGCAATAAATATCACAAAGTCTGCCACACTTCGCAAGTCTTCCAAGTTTCTGCCACAAACTCTTCAACCACACTTAAGCTTACATGTTTGAGCTTAAACTTCAACATCCTACCTTAAGCTTAAACATATCCATCCAACATTCCTTGTCATTTTAAGTCTCTGAATTCGATCAACTTAATCAAATTGTACCAGTCCTGACTGCAATACCAGCTTTGACCTCCATCAAACTGTATCAATCCTCCTGACTGCAATACCAGCTTTGACCTCCATCAAACTGTATCAGTCCTTCTGACTGCAATACCATCTTTGATCCTCTATCAAACTCATCGGAAGGCTGAAGTTTGAACTTTTCTTATATCTCTAAATCCGAGAAGCAGAGAGAAGAAGATGAGTATTTGTAGTTGCTATAAAAATTTGGTGCTGCATAGAGAAGTTTCAGGTGAGTCTGGGAGAGTTTAATGGACATATTACAGGGAAGAAGATGGTTTGGTGGCAGGAAGAAGCATTAGAAAAAAAAATCAACAAGGTGTTGCTGCCATTGTCATCAGGTTTGGCTGTAACATGAGTCCTAGGGGTGGGCAGTAGTGATTGGGGATTTGTGAGATGTTGTGTTCTCGACTTGATTGATGGAAGATGATGTTGTAAAGGATTAGAATATGTGATTTAATCAAGTAAATCCTGTTAAAAAAAAAGAAACAAATTGATATTGTCATTGTTGGATGATAGACCCATTTTTGTCTCTGATATATAATCTCAATTGTATATATTGTTAGTGCTCGATTTTGTATTTGTTATGGATTTTTGTGTCTTTGTAGGTGTTTTTGGAGAAATAAACATGCGAAGAAAAATTGACTCGAAAAGTGGTATTTGTGCTCGTGGGAGAAAATCACTAAAGGCACCCCTTATTTGGATAAGGGGAACTCAATTACTAAGGGGCACCCAATTGTTATTTACAACCAGAACACCCCAAGTGTTAAAGACACCTGACAGTTGGTTAAGGGGCACTCATCCTCTTTGTTTAAAATCCATATTTTGGCGGGAAATCAAGTGCAGACACTAACAGATTTGGATTTGAGTTTTGGAGTTGTTGTAGAGAGATTCAATCGCCGAGTTGGATTTATTTAGGCATGTTAATGCTAAACAGGTCCAGTATAAGCCATTACTTCGACTAAATTTGAATAGATATCGGTTGGAAGAAAACAGAGGTGGAGAATATCACGGGTTATTCGGCGTATCTTAGGAAGTTATCTGGTGGATTTGGAGAATATCTTCCCTTGGAGATTGAATTCTATCATTAAGAGAGTTGATACCAACTCAGTTGACGCATAAAAAAAGAATAAAAAGGGAAGAAAACTCTGAAACTTGATGTGGAGATAAACCAAGATTTTGGGGGAGATTTAGTCGAGTTGTGACCTATAAAAGGAGAGGGGATAAGTCATATAAGAGGTACGAAACCTTAAGAGAAGTTTAGAGGAGAATAGAGAGCTCTAGAGATCGATTTGCAGGAAAATACAATATTCTGTTGCTGCTGCTGAAGAGGAAGAACACGAAGAACATTGACGCACAAGCAACTGTCGCAGCAAACTATCGTTGTTTCACAGCAGTACCTATGTGTCGTTCATCACAGCGGTTGCATTAGGTCTTTAGCTACTATTTCTCTCTGTAATAGTGATTCTGCAACACCAACAAACTGTTGTGAATCGTCTGTATTATCACTTTTCATCTTTTTAATCATCTTTTGAGCCATAAACAATTATTTTGAGATCATGATTAATATGAGGAGCTAAACCCCATTGCTGAGGCGATAGAGGAAGCTATTTTTCCAACAAAAAGCGGTACAATCTATTTTATTTAATTTATTGCAATTATTATTATGATTATTTGCCTTGAACTATTATTGAATATGATTTTTATTTGAGTGATTGTGATCTATTTTGATGGAGTATGCTTAGTTTATAGACTCTTGATGCTTCATACTTGGTATTTACAATTATTACTTTTGAAAATCTATTAGTTGCAATATTTTAGAATCGAAATATATGAGAAAATTGCATGAATATAAATATTTGGACCAAATCACTTTGAACTTGGAAAATAGTGGAATATTAGCCTCAATGTTCTTTTAATATTGATACCAACTTTGTCAGTGTTTGTTATAATTATTAGCGAGTTTTCTATTTAGTTTTGAATTTTAGTCTAAAGTTATCCTTCACAAGTTCGAGAATCGAATCACTTTTTACCACTATCTACAAATCACATCAATTTTTGGCGCCGCTGCTGGGGACTTGTTTTTAGGATTTTAGATTTTTTTTATTTTTATTTTTTTTATTATTATTTGTGTTCTTTTTTATGTTTTTGGGTATTTAAATTGTGTCTATAGGTTCTAGATCATAAAGAAAATTGAGCCAAAGAGTTTGGTGATTTCATAAAGACTTTGAGCTAAAGATTAAAGCAAAAAAGAACAGAAAAGAAGACAATTTTATTTTAGATAATTTTAGTTTAGGTTTTGTTTATTTTCTTTTAGAAAAAAAAAACTGTATTAGGGTTAATTATTTTTGTAATTTTTCTTTTCTTTTTGGACTTTTGGACTTTGGGACATTATTTTTTTATTACCCTACGGAAGGGTACTTTAAATATAAACTGTTTGCAGAGAAGGAGGACAATTACGATATTGTCTCTGCACCTTGGGTTCGTACACTTGACATCGGAGTCAGTGGCCCGAGTCGACTACAACCGATTCATCCCCCGTCTGGAACGGGAGGTAAGATTCTAAACACTCGTGAATCCCCTGTCAGCGAGTTACTGGACTCCTTCGTATGCATATATGTTGAGGACTGAATACGGACATTTATTTTTCTAGTAAAGGGCAAGGTCTGGCCATACAAGATAAGGGTTCGGATTACATCACCGTTCTCTTCTTGCCCTCTTTAGGAACACATAACCTACGCGAACCTAAGCCTAAAATTTTGACTAGAACGAGACCGATAGGGTAACGAGCTTAACAGAAAAGTCATTCGAAAAATATTGGTTACTCTTTTAAGTATACTTCGAAGTTCTTGACGGTTTCTGTAAGTTGAATGCGTGATTGCGCCGCCTTGTAATACCGGTGAGGCCTTGGGTATCAAATCTCCACCGAGCTTCCTTTAACTCGGATTGATTTCTATTCAACTTACTTTAACTCGGATTGATTCCATAGGGGTTTGCTTAAATTGTAACGAATTCCCGTTCGAAGGATTAGAAGCTGGTATAGAAACAATCTAAGTGGAGCCATCATGCTTTTTGTTTGCTAGAAATCAATAGGTTTGATTTGGTTGAGTCGGCCTTGATCTGTGTTTGCTTACCCTTCCAGTTTAGAAAATTCTATTGTATGCCTGAACGTAAAAGAGATGCACTAGGTAGATTTGTTAAAGAGAAACCTAGTAGTTCTAAGCGTCTCGATTACCTTAATCTAGAGAGCACGACTTTTGAGAGTCTGTTTTTGAACGTCCTTTGACTGAGGAGAGAATCCCTGTTGCTCCGATAGCGCCAGAAATGTCAACTTTGAAAGCTTTGTTGAATCCAACTAGGACTACTCGTTCCTCATGTATCAGGTTAGCTGAGACGGAAGCAACTTATGAACTTAAACCTGGGACCTTACAGCTACTCCCAATCTTTTTAGGGAAAGAAAATGAAAACCCCTATTTCCATGTTAGGGACTTTGAGGAAATTTGTAGTACCCTCAGGATTAGAAACCTAGATGATGATGCTTTGAAACTTAGGTTATTCCCCTTTTCCCTGAAAGATAAAGCTAAATCGTGGCTATATAGTTTGGCTTCCGGGTCAATCGAAACGTAAGAACAACTTACATATGCCTTTTTGAACAAGTTTTTCCCTAGGCACAAAACATCGTCTATTAGGACGCAAATCTGCACGTTTTATCAACAGGAGGGAGAAACTCTGTATAGGTATTTGGAAAGGTTCAATGATTTATTAGCCCAAGGTCCTCATCATGGTTTAGAGAAGGTTAGGTTAGTTCAGATCCTTTATGAGGGTTTAGATTATCCCACCACAACCACAGTAGAATCTATGTGTACTGGTGGATTTGAGAACCAAACGGTTGATGACGCGATGACATATTTGCATGAAGTCGCCGAAAAGACCCAACAATGGGAAAGTAGTAGGGGACCCCAGAAAACAATTATTCTCGGCAGAGGAAACGTTAATAGGGTAGAAGGAGGCTATGAATCAGATACCTGTGATTTTAGGTCCCCGTTTTTAGTTACGTCGAATGCGATCATTAACTGTCGAAATGGTGTGATGAATTTATCTTTTGGTAATATGACTATAGAGATGAACATTTTTAATGTCAGTAAGCTACCTTATGAGCTAGATGACACATGTGTTGAAGAGGTGACCATGATAGAAGCCTTAGTTCATAAGTCATTACCAAACATTTTATTTGAAGACCCATTAGAAAGTTGTATATCCCATTTTGGTTTAGATTTTGATGACGATAGCACTATTGAACAAGTGAATGCTCTATTAGATTCTACCCATGTGTTAGCCACTGATAGATGGAAAGCTAGGTTCGAACCGTTACCAGTTTCTGAGACTACCCTAATTCCTTCTTTAGAAGAGCCCCCAAAGTTGGACCTTAAACCACTACCCGATACTCTAAAGTATGTGTTTTTAGGCCCATCTGAGACTTTACCTGTGATTGTAGCTTCCGATTTGGATAGTGATCAGGAAAGTAGGCTAGTAAAAGTACTTCAAAACAATAAGTAAGCTTTAGGGTGGACTATAGCAGACATTAAAGGTATAAGTCCTACTATGTGTATGCATCAGATTCATTTAGAGGAAGACTCCAAACCTTCTAGGGAGATGCAACGTCGACTGAACCCTGACATGAAAGAGGTGGTTCGAAAAGAGGTGCTTAAGTTGTTAGATGCGGGTATTATTTACCCAATTTCAGACAATAAGTGGGTCATCCATGTTCAGGTTGTCCCTAAGAAATCAGGTATCACTGTAGTCTAGAATGATAATAATGAATTAATCCCAACCCGAGTGACCACGGGATGGCGTGTGTGTATTGACTATAGGAAATTGAACAAGGTCACAAGGAAGGATCACTTTCCCCTTCCTTTTATCGACCAGATGCTAGAGCGATTAGCTGAACATAGTCATTATTGCTTCTTAGATGGCTACTCCGGTTATAATCAGATCGTTATTGCCCCAGAAGACCAAGAGAAAACCACTTTTACCTGTCCCTTTGGTACCTTTGCGTATAGACGCATGCCTTTCGGGCTTTGTAATGCCCCTGCGACTTTTCAGCGTTGCATGATGAGCATATTTTCTGACATGGTAGAACGGTTCTTAGAGGTCTTTATGGATGATTTTTCAGTGTTTGGTTCATCTTTTGATGAGTGCTTACATCATTTGACATTAGTGTTGACTAGGTGTAAGGAAAAGAATTTATTGCTTAATTGGGAAAAATGCCATTTCATGGTTGAATCAGGAATTGTCTTAGGGCACATCGTTTCTTCAAAGGGTATAGAGGTAGACAAAGCCAAAATTGACCTTATTAAGACTCTACAGGTCCCAAAAACCGTAAAAGATATTAGGTCATTCTTAGGGCATGCAGGTTTTTACCGTCGATTCATTAAGGATTTTAGCTTGATTTCTAGACCTCTTTGCAATTTGCTTGCAAAAGATGTTAAGTTTGTCTTTGATGATGCTTGCTTAAAGGCTTTTGATAAGCTTAAAACTTTACTCACTACTGCCCCGATAGTCCAGGCACCTAACTGGAACCTACCCTTTGAAATTATGTGTGATGCTTCAGATTATGCTATAGGCGTTGTGCTAGGTCAGCGAGAAAACAAATTACTCCATGTGATTTACTATGCTAGAAAAACTCTGAATGATGCCCAAATGAACTATACAACTACCGAGAAGGAATTGCTAGCCATCGTGTTTGCCTTGGATAAGTTTAGATCCTATTTACTAGGTTCTAGGATCGTAATCTATACTGATCATGCTGCTTTGAAATACCTTTTGTCTAAGAAGGATTCCAAACCTAGATTGATTAGATGGATCCTTTTGTTACAAGAATTTTGTCCAGACATTAGAGACAAAAAGGGTGCAGAGAATGTGGTAGCAAACCACTTTTCTAGGCTAGTTGTTAGTTCCCCTAATAATTCTCTTCCTATAAGAGATAGTTTTCCTGATGAACAATTGTTCTCTGTTTCCCAATCACCTTGGTATGCAAATATAGTGAATTATCTTGTTACTGGTCGAATGCCTCAACATTGGGGTAAGCAAGATCGTTCTAGGTTTTTAGCCGAGGTTAAGCATCTCTTTTGGGACGATCATTATCTGTTTAAGTATTGTCCGGACCAGATTATTAGGAGATGTGTATCTGAGAGTGACCAGTCTAGTATTATCTCCTTTTGTCATGAACATGCATGTGGGGGTCATTTTAATGCTAAGAAGACTGCTGCTAAGATTATGCAGTGTGGATTTTACTGGCCTTCGTTGTTTAAAGATTCTCATAGTCATTGTGTTTCTTGTGAGCGTTGCCAGAAGTTAGGAACCATTTCCCGCAGAAATATGATGCCTTTGAACCCTATTTTAGTGATTGAGGTCTTTGATGTGTGGGACATTCATTTTATGGGTCCTATTTCGTTTGGTTATCTGTACATACTTGTCGCTGTAGACTATGTGTCTAAGTGGGTTGAGGCGGTTCCGTGTAAAACAAATGACCACAGGTTCGTAGTCCAGTTTTTGAAAGAGAATATACTTACACGTTTTGGTACGCCGCGAGTTATAATTAGTGATGGAGGTTCAAAATTTTGTAATAGACCGTTTGCTCTTTTAATGAAACAATACGGTATTACCCATAAAGTAGCAACCCCATATCACCCTCAGACTAGTGGTAGGTAGAGGTTTCCAATAGGGAAATTAAACGTATTCTAGAGAAAACAGTTAATGAAACAATACGGTAGTAGTTCTTCGAAGGTTAACGGTCAGCGATTGAAGCCCTTTATAGAGCCTTTTCCTACAGGTGATGTTGAGGAGGTCCCTCTGGAGGACCTTGTTTACCTTGATTGACCATCAAGGCGATTTTTTATGTTGTATATTATTTTTGTAGGTTTTTGGTTACACTTCACCCAGGTACTATTTTTCCGACTTCTCTCTTTACTATTTCCTCATGTTACTTATATTTTTGGTACTGTTATTTAATTAGAAACATTGAGGACAATGTTAGATTTAAGTTTGGGGGTGGGGTATAACTTTTTGTTACCTTTTCGTTGCAATAAATAAACTCCAGAGCCTAGAAATTTATCCTTATTAAGGATGGCACTACCCAATCTAAGTGGATGGAAGCATTTTGGTTGTAGGAGTTGAGGGACCAATCTGATTAGATGGAAACATCTAAAGAGTCTATTCATAAAAGCACAGAGCTCAGGTGTTAGAAATAACATGGTAGTTTCGTCATGTCTCATTGAGTCCTTTTCACTTCTATTTTTTATTTTTTATTTTTAAAATATGTTTCTCTAAGTGACTAGGTGGGGCTCACGATTCAAGTTGTTACCATTGCTAGGGTGAAATAGAGTGATTGAGATAGCCAAAAAAAAAAATTGAGACCAGACCTTCAGACCAACTGGAATAAATTCAATAAAGTCGACCACTGGAACCCTTGTATATGCCAGTTGTGTTGACCTAGAGTTAGGATTATCGACCACTGGTACCCTTGTATATGCCAGTGTGTTGATATTAGTCATACCGGTATCTCAGTCCATTAGGATAGGTTCATTATGGAAGTGGCCTTCAGACAGATATGAGAAACACCGTTCACCTTAGTCAACATCAAAACCATCTATATTTTTCTATATCCATCTTCTTAATCTATCCATGTGATTTGTTTGATTCTGAGTTTGGATGCGACTATCTTAGTAGAGCTCTGTCACTTTATATGAATTTTAGTATACTTGAGTGCGAACTCGTGTACATCAATTGGAATTTCGCATCAGGGTACTTCCTCCTGTAGTCAATAAGTATGCCAACCAAGGAGATTCTTTAGTGCCTTCCAAGGTTCTGTGTAGATAGCTAGGGTCTGGAGTATAAAGGTTTTGTGGGTATACTTCTGGTAAGCCCTCCGGAGACAACACTCCGCCACTAGAGATACTTAGGGGTTTAAAGGCTTATTGCATACGCTAAATGCAATCGACGATGCCTGCGACAGTGAGTTAGGATTTTATTTCTATTTTATTTTTGCTCGAGGACTAGCAAATAATAGGTTTGGGGGTATTTGATAGACACATTGTGTCTGATATAATCTCAATTGTATATATTGTTAGTGCTCGATTTTGTATTTATTATGGCTTTTTGTGTCTTTGTAGGTGTTTTTGGAGAAATAAACATGCGTAGAAAAATTGGCTCGAAAAGTGGTATTTGTACTCGTGGGAGAAAATCACTAAAGGCACCCCTTATTTGGATAAGGGGCACTCAATTACTAAGCGGCACTCAATTGTTATTT
Organism: Papaver somniferum; assembly: GCF_003573695.1. Taxonomy (NCBI): domain Eukaryota; kingdom Viridiplantae; phylum Streptophyta; class Magnoliopsida; order Ranunculales; family Papaveraceae; genus Papaver; species Papaver somniferum. Next base: position 134,710,734 of record NC_039364.1, read on the forward strand.
ACAACCAGGACACCCCAAGTGTTAAAGACACCTGACAGTTGGTTAAGGGGCACTCATCCTCTTTGTTTGAAATCCAAATTTTGACGGGAAATTAAGTGCAGACACTAACAGATTTGGATTTGAGTTTTGGAGTTGTTGTAGAGAGATTCAATCGCCGAGTTGGATTTATTTAGGCATGTTAATGCTAAACAGGTCCATTATAAGCCATTACTTCGACTAAATTTGAATAGATATCGGTTGGAAGAAAACATAGGTGGAGAATATCACGGGTTATTCGGCGTATCTTAGGAAGTTATCTGGTGGATTTGGAGAATATCTTCCCTTGGAGATTTAATTTTATCATTAAGAGAGTCGATACCAACTCAGTTGACGCATAAAAAAAGAATAAAAAGGGAAGAAAACTCGGAAACTTGTTGTGGAGATAAACCAAGATTTTGGGGGAGATTTAATCGAGTTGTGGCCTATAAAAGGAGAGGGGATAAGTCATATAAGAGGTACGAAACCTGAGGAGAAGTTTAGAGGAGAATAGAGAGCTCCAGAGATCGAGTTGCAGGAAAATACAATATTCTGCTGCTGCTGCTGAAGAGGAAGAGCACGAAGAACATTGACGCACAAGCAACTGTCGCAGCAAACTATCGTTGTTTCACAGCAGTACCTATGTGTCGTTCATCACAACGGTTGCATTAGGTCTTTAGCTACTATTTCTCCCTGTAACAGTGATTCTGCAACACCAACAAACTGTTGTGAATCGTCTGTATTATCACTTTTCATCTTTTTAATCATCTTTTGAGCCATAAACAATTATTTTGAGATCATGATTAATATGAGGATCTAAACCCCATTGCTGAGGCGATAGAGGAAGCTATTTTTCCAACAAAAAGCGGTACAATCTATTTTATTTAATTTATTGCAATTATTATTATGATTATTTGCCTTGAACTATTATTGAATATGATTTTTATTTGAGTGATTGTGATCTATTTTGATGGAGTATGCTTAGTTTATAGACTCTTGATGCTTCATACTTGGTATTTACAATTATTACTTTTGAAAATCTATTAGTTGCAATATTTTAGAATCAAATTAAACGAGAAAATTGCATGAATATAAATATTTGGACCAAATCACTTTGAACTTGGAAAATAGTGGAATCTTAGCCTCAGTATTCTTTTAATATTGATACCAACTTTGTCAGTGTTTGTTATAATTATTAGCGAGTTTTCTATTTAGTTTTGAATTTTAGTCTAAAGTTATCCTTCACAAGTTCGAGAATCGAATCACTATTTACCACTATCTACAAATCACATCATTGGATCTCTGATATCGTTGGTAATTCTCATGGTGTTGTGGTGTCAACGGTGATTGATAGATGAAATATCAGCTGTATCGTTGGGTACTGGTGATAAACTCGAGGAGAGGGTTATATTGTTGTCGACGGTATTAAAAAAAATTAAAAAGATTACAGTAGGTTAAAACATAGGACCAGTATCACGGAGAGATGGTGTTCACTGCCGTGTTCTTAGGTCAATAGTTTTGGTGGTGCTCAGAACAAGGAAAGTGATGTTTGGTATGTTTGTTGGTTTGAATCTGTCAAGGTCTTGTGGGTGTAATCTGTTGGCAAGATATGGGGATAATTAGGAAGGAAAGCAACAGAATGAAGAAAGCTTACGGGGTCGAGATTTAGAAGGTCCCTGGTGCCGTTATTGATCACGATGATCAAAATTGAGGACTGTTGGTTGATGTTAGTGGAGTTGAAGGCAACAAGGATGTTCGAGTTGTATAAGGACAGGGAATCAAGGTTGTCGCTTCCAATGTTGGCAGTAGGTGTTGACAGTGGTGACGAGAAAAGGGCTCGGCTGTATTGTATGATGGAGTTTGGATATTGTCTATAGTTTCCCTATTCGTGAATGATAAGAGAAGAGAACGAAGGAGATACATCTCAGACTCGAGACATGTTAAAATCATGTTTCTAGTTGTTGTGTTGAAGGTTTCTTGACGGTACTAAGGAAAGAAAAAAATAAAAGAAAAATGTTAACTATTTTTGTTTGAATGGATATTGGTGTTACTGTGTTTGGTAATGTGTACAAGGGTTGTTGTAGCAGAGCGTTGGTGGATTTTAGAAGGTGAAGAAGCTTTAGGTGAGAGGTTGATTCGAAGGGTTAAGTCATGGATTTGAAATAAACACAATAGGATCAAAGTTGGTATTGCAGTCATAGGATTGATACAATTTGATAGAGGATCAAAGCTGGTATTGCAGTCAAGGGGACTGATATAGTTTGATGGAAGTCAAAGCTGGTATTGCAGTCAGGACTGGTACAATTTGATTAAGTTGATCGAATTCAGAGACTTAGAATGACAAGGAATATTGGGTGGATATGTTTGAGCTTAAGGGAGGATGTTAAAGTTTAAGCTCAAACATGTAAGCTTAAGTGTGGTTGAAGAGTTTGTGGCAGAAACTTGGAAGACTTGCGAAGTGTGGCAGACTTTGTGATAGTTATTGCTTGTGGCAGAAGCATAACAAGAGAAAGATTGTGAGAGAATCATGAAGAAACAAAGAAAACTAGATAATAAGAAACAACAACAAGGTTATGAAGAAAGAGAAGCAATCACCAAAGGTGATGTGTGAAAAGACAACAATAGGAGGTTATAATGCCTATGAGTTGTGGAAGAAACGTCACAAGGATGTGATCGTGAGAAGTGAAGCAATCCAGTGTGGGTATTTGAATATCTTGGTTTAAGGGAGGATGTTGGAAGTTAAACCAAGATATGGCGTGTCTGGTTTGGACGTGAAGCTTACTTGAGAAGCAAGGTGTTTAAGTTCTAGAGAGTTCTAGAAGAGTTCTATTTAGAGTTTGGTTTATGTTAGGAAAGTGTCTTTGTTTAGAGTTTTATCTTTGTTAGGAAAGTTTGATTTGAGTGATCGTCAAGTTTATGAGACTATAAGTAGCCTATTGACCCATAGGAATTGTACACCGAACTTGATTATCAATATAGTCGTTTTATTTCTTCCGCGTGTGCTTTCCTCTCTCTTGATCGATCCTACAACCCTCTTTCAGAAGGAAGGTAGTCATTATAGCAGCCAGTGTTTCTATCTCGTTCTACAATTTTCTATCTTGTTTCTTCATTATCGCTCTTTGCCTTTGTAGAAACTGAGACTAGCTTGCGAAATCAAATTTTCAACCTTTCTCACCAGAAGAGCACATACGCCAAGAGGATTATTGAGCTTGAAGATGAAGTTCGACATATAAATGAAAATATGGATCAAATGGAGATGGATGCCAAGAAGGTTACCAAATTGGTCAAAGGAATGCCAACATTTCCAAGAAAGAATTTTTCCGATGAACTTTGTGACAGGCACAAGTTACCCGGTGAAGTGTTTAAATTCGATGAGTTGTCCGAAGATGAACAACCCGAGGAAGAGGCTAATGAGTTTGGTAATGAAGATGTTGATGATGAGGGTGTAGGTGATGAAGATGTTGACGAAGGGGTTAATGATGATATTCTATAGGTTGATGCTTCGAAATCTTCTAGAGTAGAGAAGGCTTCAACTTATTAGGAATATAATGTGTTAATCAAAGTCAAGTCAATTGACTTTGACTACTGAAGTCAATAGTCTTTGTAATAGTCTCTCAGACACATTAAATATGTCTGAATAACCTTGTATTGTTTTTATCAAGTTTTCGTACACATTCAATACAATACTTTTCATTGTTCTTCTCTCTGAAACACTTTCTTCATATCATGAGAACACATCAATTCTCATAGTATCAGACTAGATAACGATCCTAATCAAATTGCTCAACAACTTTTTCAACAATTTTTTAGCAACTGGGTAATAACAATTCAACAATTTTTCCCAAATCAATTTTAGGTTTTCATTCAAAAATTTTATGGTCTCTACAAGATCTGGAAAATACTCAAATAATTGAATCATTTGTAACAATCGAATCAACAAAAACAACAAGAACGGGAACAACAATACAGAAACTCAAAATCATCATCAAGAAACGCTCTCTAGCAACAACAGTTCACAAATTCCAAATCTCCATCAAGAAAATATTTTTTATTCTTCAACTCAGAGAGAAATGTCGACTTCCGCTGGAACTGGTAATTCTTGTTCTCTTCCCTTTACAAACATCAATAATTTTGTTTCAATGAAATTAGATGGATACAATTATTTATTATGGCGTGATCAATTCAAGGGAGTTTTGATTTCCACTGATCTTTTTGGATATGTTAATGGTGAGTTAGTAGAACCACCACGGAAGTTAATTGTTGATGGGGTTGAAACTCTTAATCCAGAATGGGTTTCTTAGAGAAAGTTAGATAGGTTTGTTTCCGCATGTCTTAAAGCAACATTTACTGAAACTATTAATGGCGGTGTTCTTGGTCTGGGCACTTCAAGAGAGATATGGGATTTCTTGAATATTAGCTTTATAACTCAATATCTTGCTAGGAAAAATATTTTAAGAACTCAATTACATGGAATTAGAAAGGGTAATCAGTCAATTGTAGTATATCTTCAAAAATTCAAGTCAATTGCTGATTATTTGGTTGCAATTGGAGAAAAGTTTAATGATGCAGACTTAATGATGTTTGTCATGAATGGTTTGGGTCCTGAATATGATGTGTTTATTATATCCTCACAGAACAGAGAAACACCATACAATTTTGGTGAATTAAAAGCAAAACTTTTGTCCCATGAACAGTTTTTGAGTGAAAGACAACATCAACATAATAATGTCTATGATGAACAGAATGCTACTGCTATGTATACAAGAAATAATTCAAATGGTTATAACAGAAGAAATGGTAATGCAAATGGTGGGAACTATAAAAATAGTGGGTATCAGAATGGCTCTAGATCAAATGGTTCTACTGGCTCCAGTTCAAATTCTAATGGGAGATCTTACATTGAGTACTCAAAGATGTTTTGTCAGATATGTAAGAAAAAGGGTCACTTGGCTACTAGATGTTTCTTTAGGTATCATCCACCACCAACTGGAGCTGCAAATACTTCTAACCAAGAACATTATGCACATACTGATACTGGAGCAAGTGGTTCAACTGGGGCAGTTAGTAACTCAAATTATACTCAGCAAGCTTCTATAGGTCTTCATGTTAATGCTGCTGCAATTAATGATGAGCCATCTACTTCCGATAATGTGTGGATTACTGATAGTGGTGCCTCAACTCATATGACTGGAGACAGAACTTTGCTTCAAAATACTTCTAACTACAAAGGAAAGGAGCATGTCATGATTGGCAATGGTAAGCAACTATCTATTTCTCTTACTGGTAGTACAGTTCTCAATACAGAAAAGACTAGCTTTAAACTATACAATGTTTTACATGTTCCAGATATGAGACACAATCTACTCTCAGTATCTAAATTTACCAGAGATAATGATTGTTATATCACTTTTGACCCTTTTGTATATGAGATAAGAAGCTTAAAGAATCATGCTTTGTTAGCTCAAGAAAGATGATAAATAATGTATATCCAATCACCTCTACTATGATGTAGTTTGCCTTTTCATCTCTTTTGGCTTCTTTAGATACTTGGCATAGTAGGCTTGGTCATCCATCTTTAAAGATTATTCAGAACCTTCATACTCATAAAAACATTGTTCTTGAATCTTCAAATTCTTCTGCTTCAAATTCTTTATGCCATCCTTGTCAACTTGCAAAAAGCAAGAGATTGCCTTTTCAATCATCTTTGTCTCATGCTTCTTCTCCACTTGCATTAGTTCATTGTGATGAGTGGGGTCCTTCTCCTGTCACCTCATTGGCAGAATATAGATACTACATTCTCTTTATTGATGATTTTAGCAGATTCCATTGGATTTATCCAATGCAGCTTAAAACTGAAGTTTTACGGTGTTTTCAGCATTTCAAAAACTTAACTGAGAATCTTTTTAAAACAAAGATAGCATCTTTTCAAACTGATGGTGCTAGTAAGCTAGTTAAGGGTCTTTTTAAGACTTTCTTGGAATCATCTGGAATTCAAATAAGAATCTCTTGTCCCAAAACTCCAGAACAGAATGGTCTTGATGGAAGAAAGCATAGACACATTACTGAAATGGGAAATACTTTGCTTTTTAAAGCTTCTTGTCCTAAGGAGTATTGGTATGATGCCTTTTTAGCTGCTACCTATCTTATAAATAGGACTTCTGCTCCTATTCTTAATGATAAATCTCCATTTCAAGTTTTATATAATGAATTTCCATATTATTCTTTCTTAATGAATTTCCATATTATCCTTTTTGGGGTCATTCTAGAGCTATTAAGTGTGTTTTTATTGGTTATAGTGCTTTACATAGGGGTTACAAGTGCTTTAATCCAGTTTCTAAGAAAACCTACATCTCAAGGCATGTAATTTTCTCGGAGAATGAATTTTATTTTCATCCTAATTTTGTTTTACCTCCTCCTCTTATTGATGAAGTTTCTACTTCTACTTATCTTATGTTCCTTCTTCTACTATTGTTATAAGGTCTAGAAGTGGTATTTCAAAACCAAGAACTTTTCCTGATCATGTTTTGAATCATTCAGTTACACATACTTTGCCTACTGATTTTCTTCTTTACTTGATACTCCTACTGAACCAAAGAATTTTAAAGAAGCTACGCAAGATCCTAGCTGGCAAGTATCTATGAAAGATGAGCATACTGCATTACACAATAATGGTATGTGGGATTTAGTTGATCCAGAACCTCATATGAACATATTGGGATGTAAATGGGTTTTTAGAGTTGAATTGAATTCAGTACTGTAGATAAACTTAAATCAAGGTTAGTTGCTCAGGGCTATAACCAACAAGATGGAATAGACTATGGGGAGACTTTTAGTCCTGTAGTCAAGTATACAACAGTTAGAGTTGTGTTATGCATTTTTGTTAACAGAGGATGGCATGTTAGACAATTGGATGTGTCAAATGCATTTTTGCATGGAGATTTAGTAGAAAATGTTTACATGAAGCAGCCTCCAGGGTTTGTTAGAAAATAATTTCCTCACAAGGTTCGTCATCTTAAAAAGAGTTTATATGGATGAAAACAAGCACCAAGGGCTTGGTTTCAAAAGTTCAGTTCTTCATTATTTTCTTATGGATTTGTTAGAACTGTCTCTGATTTTTCAATGTTTGTCTATAATGTTGGCTCCAATATGATGATTTTATTGCTCTATGTTGATGACATTATTCTAAATGGTACTTCAGATGGTTTGCTTGATCATTTGGTTCAATTTCTGAGTTCTTCTTTTGCAATGAAACAGTTAGGCAACTTGCATTACTTCTTAGGTATAGAGGCTTTAAGAACATCTATTGAAATTATGTTAACTCAAAATAAGTACACAGTTGAGTTGTTGAACAAGGCTAATATGGTAGAATGTAATCCTTGTAGTACTCCTGTGGCAAAAAGGCCAAGAGTTTCTACAAATGAAGGAGTGTTATTAGCTGATGCATCTGAATATAGAACTATTGTGGGTATGCTTCAATACTTATGCATTAGATGACCACATATTTGCTTTGGGGTAAATTATGTTAGTCAATTCATACATGCACCTACAGATGTGCATATGATGTTAGTTAAAAGAATTTTAAGATATTTGAAAGGTACAGTTGGTTATGTTGTTGCTTTAAGAAAAGGTGATATTATAAAGTTATCTGCTTACACTGGGGAAATTGTCCATAAACTGCAAGATCATCAGGAGGGTATGTTATTTTCTTAGGAAATTCTTTAATATCTTGGTCTAGTAAAAAGCAGCCAATTGTTTCTAGATCCACAACTGAAGCAGAATACAAAAGTTTGTCAGCTGATAGTGCAGAGTTAGAATAGTTGTCATCCTTATTCAGTAAATTGCATATTTCATTGACATTGCCTATTCCATTGTATTGTGACAATACAAGTGCCATTTACCTGTCAGCTAATCTTGTTTCCCATTACAGGACAAAACATATAAAAATTCATTATCATGCAGTCAGAGAATTGATTACAAGTGATTTTCTTCAAGTTCAACATATAGCTTCTGAACATCAATTAGCAGATTTATTTACCAAGGGTATGTGTGCTCCTGTGTTTCTTTTACTTCTGCAACAACTACTGGGTTATTCTTTGACTGAAGACAAGTCTGGTACAGCATCTACTTTTACTTCACTTTTTGCTGAGTTTGCTGCTGCATCCACTTCACTTTCAGCTGAGTCTTCTACTACTGCAAATAAAGACTGTCAACTTGCTTTGCTTGGCTAGTCTTCTTCAGCAGATTGTGTTATTGTTTCTCCAAGACATGTTGTTTTTCTATAAACTTCTTCTTGTTCTGTATTTTCAAACTGATAAGTGTATGTGATTATCATTTTGAGGGGGGCTATTAAGAATATAATGTGTTAGTCAAAGTTAAGTCAATTGACTTTGACTAGTGAAGTCAATAGTCTTTGTAATAATCTCTCAGACACATTAAATATGTCTGAATAACCTTGTATTATTTTTATCAAGTTTTCTTACACATTCAATACAATACTTTTCATTGTTCTTCTCTCTGAAACACTTTATTCATATCATGAGAACACATCAATTTTCACAACTGTTGTGAATCCACCCGAGCAACCTCAAAGTATCAACGAAGCTTCCTCTATAGGTGAAGATGCAACTCCTCTTGATCAACAAGCTGTTTGAGAGTGATTTTCTTTGCTTCGCTCGCACTTTATGATAGTTCTTCGCTGCTTACCTTTTGACACTTATACATTTGGACTGAGCGCTCCCAAGATTGGGGGAAATATTTTGTGAATCCTTTTATTGAATTTTCCTTCTTAACGCTTTCTTTGTTATTTATTTCCTGCTTCATAACAAATTTTTACTACAAACTTGAAATAGCATGATTTGCGCAAATTTGTCATAATATAGTTAAAACTTAATATGGTTAAAACATTATTATAGCATTGATCAAGTATATACTTGGTATGTTATATTAAATCTATATTCATCCTCAGAAGTAAAAATCACTAAGTTAGATTCTAGTATATACTTGCCTTTGTTTTTTAGTGAAGACAAGTTATGCGAAGGAAATGCACAAAAGAATACAAAATTTAAAAGTATATATTTTCCTCTATTCTTTTGTGCAGTTCCGAAGTCGATTCAGTGTTTCCATTATCTACTTCGTGTGACATTTCATTGCCTAAGTTTTGTCTTTTTCACTGTCTCTTCTTCACATTAGACTTCGTTGCCTCCGTTTTGAGTTTCTTATTTTCGAAATAATATCATAAAAAATTTCAGTAATGATGTTAAAAAAAAAATTTCCCTTTGTTTATTTTCCGAGGTCTTATCGCGCCTCCTAGTTAAGGTATTATTGCGACTCACCCTGTTTTGTAGGTCTTATCTTTACCTCGGGGTTTTTACTTTCTCGACGAGGTCTCTGGCGCCTGATATCTGTAGACTTCCATGTTTCTAGCGCCAAATTATAACTGCAGAGCACACCCGAAATATCGAAGTAGGAACTAATCTAAGACATGGTATTAAATTAGAAGTCGAAATGAAAGTTTGTTTGTGATCTTATTAATATTTTCTTAAGTTTACCGCCCAAACCCTAATATGAAAGCCAAAGAACAGCTCTCATAACATAACCCTCAATATAAAATTACTCAACCCCTTTTACAATGTCCCAAGGCCTCCTTTTATAGGCATTCAGTGAAGTGGATTACAGTTCGTAATTACTTCGCTGATAATCACGTAATTCATGTGACTCTACTTTATACTTCGCTTCCTCAATATGTATTACGAAACTTCATGTTATTTCGACGATAACCTCGGTCTTCTGTCTGTACAGCTATCACTATTTCTTACCTGACAATCTTCCTTCGCTAGGGATCGTTCCTTCTTTGCTAGCTGGAAAAATTATCTTCTTCGCTGGATATCTTTGTCCCTCTTGTCATCTCCACTTAGTAGCATTCACTTTCAAGAGGACTTACTGTACTCTTTTGTCAGTCGATTTGACATATCGAGCATCTTGATAAATGCTTCATCTTGACATTTGGTAATGACATCTTCTGATGAGATATGACCATTGATTTCGCTTCTTTGTGGATCTATTTGTGGCGAATTTATTTTTTGTACCTACATTTGTGGCGAATTTATTTTTTCAATCTTCACTGTAAATGTTTATATTAGTATATTCGTATAGTTGGATTTGACGGGTTGGTTCCGGCAGTAATCCAAGCATCACCAACAACGATCCAAACGCTCCATCACAACCGTCGCGTCCATGATTTTGTTACTTTTGGATCTTTTGCCCCTTTTCTTTTCCATCAGCTTCTTAGGGCAATTCCTATGGCAATGTTCAAACTCAAAATTTTGTTGAGCCACGTGGATGGTCAAACGGGTTTCTCCACTATGGTAAAGCAGGGCAAAATGAACAGATTTGGTTTTCTATGGGCCCGCTAGTATTTCTTTTTAATATAAAATGCTTTGTAGGATAAAGTTAAAATATAAAATATAATATTTTGGTGAGATAAAATAAGATGAACTGAGATAAAATAAGATAAAGTGAGATAAAATATGATAAAAAGTAGTAAAATAATTTTTGGGAATCGTGAATTGTACTTGGCGTAGAAGGAAGAGTCGTTGGCATTGAAGGAAGAGTCTCCGGCGTTGAAGGAAATGCCGCGTGTTTTTGGCACCATCGCCCGATATATCATCAATCGCGTGCTTGATCATCCAACTCCAAGTTTGTTCGGTCCATAGGAACTGTTCTTAGAAGTTAGACGAGTTACCAGTAGAGTGAATTTGTGGGTCTTTTTCCCCTTTTCTTTTCCATGAGCTTCTTAGATAACGGATGAGTGAATATTGCTCATTGTTAATTGTCAAAAAAGCATAACACCACATTTTATAGTTGGAATAGATATCAAATACAGACTTACCTTTCTTAAATATATAAATATACATAAATTTCACAATTGAACACAGGGTAAAGTTAGGAACTTGGGGTGCAAGGATCAGAAGAAGACCCTTTCCACTGTACTATTCAAATGAGAAGCTCAAAGCCTCAAACATAAAGAGCTAATAAGTAACACCTGTTAAAGAGGTTTAAAGGTGTCTGAATCCTGTGACTTGTCAAACCTCCAAATTTGATTTGAAGAAATTAGAAATGAATGCTTGCAAAAATTAGCATCCTCGACATTTACTAATAGTGCCATGAATAACTAATAGCCATCACCCCAAAAAAAGCATTCCTCTTCTCTAGAATCTGATTAACATTTCTACAAAAACAGCTCAGCTTCTCTCATAACTCAATACTAAACCATATGCTGGGGTATTAGACAGAAAAAGAATAATATATTTTCAGACATTCTCTGCTGCATCTTTGTGAGATAGATGGTCTTCATTACTAGCCCCTGCTGCTAATCTTTCTTCCAAGGCACGTGCACCTCTTTCTCTGTTGATCAACAAAATCCTATTATCATTTATTCGACTAGTGTTTGTGTCTGGTATATAAAAAATGAAGTCATATAAAAGAGGCAACTCGCAATTGCCGTAAATCAGATCCGTAATGATTTATGTGTGAAATTGTGGTCTTGTTTTAGAAAGAAATAAAATTTACCCAATCCCGCACAATGGACACAGGATCATGAGATTAACTACAAAAAAACAAAACGAAAATTACCTCCTCCTGGAGGCCTCTGCAGGATCAGAACCAGGCAACGCCGCACCACCACCACCCAGCATATACCCCTTAGCATCAGTAGATGCTTCAGATCTTCCACAAAGCAGCCGACCAAATATAGATGCTATAGGATCAATAACTGGTCTGCAAGTCCAATGGACACAACCACAATCAGTAACAAACACAGGAGGCTTTTATAGCAAATCATGTACCCCTGGAACAAAAAATGATACATTACCGCAAAAATTCGGGGAAGAATGTCGAGAAGGAAAATTCATCGCTTGGGTCTCCCCTAAGGTTCGTTTCTGGCTTCTTCTGAAGGTACCGCAGATAAATCCAACTCGTGTATGTGCCAAATAATATGGTTGGAAGGTAAGGTGCTGATTCAGGTACTATGAAGCTTACAGCTATACATGGAAGTAAAAACAGGGATGCGATCCACTGGGTGGTGAAAATATTTCAACAGAACTTCTCAGTTTATATGTCGATAACCAAATTTAAGGCCTTAAAAAGTTGACATTATCACATCAAGATAATTATACCTTTGCTTTGATCTTTAATGGAGAAATCTCCTGATCAGGGAACATTTGCTTGATACCCACAAGAAACCCTGCCAGAACCCCATGGAAGCCAGAAAGAGGTGTATAACTGTCAAAGGAAACAATAATTAGAACTACAAAGTGTTTCCTCCTTGATAGAAGTAGACCAAAACTTCACAATGACCAGGACAACAGTAAAACTGGGTTAATTATTTTCAAATTGAAAACACTCTAACCAGCAAATGCAGCTACAAGGAACTTCGAGGCAGTATAGAACGTATATTGTAACAAAGTTAACATGCAAATATTGAAAGATGATAAGAGGGGGAAAGCAACGTAGAAAGGTGAAGGACATAGATAACCATTATACATGTATAAGGAGCAGAATAAGACTTACAGGTAATTTTCCTGTGTTGTTATGTAGTACATGGCTATAGCTGTTACGAATACGCAAACAGAGGTTAAAAAGTTAACCACGAAAATGAACTTCAAAAATTCCTTGGAACCCCATACAGGTTCAAGCAACCTCCCAATGAAAAGAAGACCAATCGTGCTCAAAATCACCTAGACAAGTGACCCATCAGACATGCTTTTTTTGGAAGAAAAATAAAGCAACAAACATAATTGAGATAGACCAGAACACAAAAACTATGACGCTTTGTTTTCTCAACAAGATTATACTTACCCCAATAACGTGTTGCTCAACATAACCAGCCGTTACAAGATTCCAAGCAAATGGGATTGTCCTACACCAGGGAGAAAATTTCAGTCATTCAGGCACAGTTCACATGGAACGAACATAAACAAATCAAACAGATTCTGCCAACAAAACTACTCCAAATTTTACACCAGTTCCAGATACACTGATTAAACAAGAAGTTTAAGCATCCTCTCTTTACGAGAAATCAGGAATAAGAAAAACTATCAACAGTTATGGGGAAACTTAAGTTGGAATTTTGAGCTCTAACCACAGAAATATATACCTTGCAGGGATAAGTGCTAGATAACTAATGAATGAAGGGAATACATGTAGTATGACATGGCCACTTATGAGTACCACAGCAAGGCCCTTGCATAGCCGAGTAAATCCAGATGTGACGCCAATCCCCTGTTAAAAACTATAGAATGAACTCAGTTAATCTTGATAAAGGACTCTGTCGGACACTTCAGTAAACATTTAGATATCAATTAAGCAATTGAGTTACAGGTGCATTAAAATTCACAGATTATATAAACAACTCTTCCACCAATTCCCAATTTCACAAATTCTTCATCAAAAACCCAAGAAGATCAGCATATAGATGCTTTTTCACTAAGGAATCCTCGAAGGGTGACATTTTCTTAATGGTAGTTACCAACATTCCAGTGTCATGAAAACCCTAATTAGAGATGCCATATAAGGAGATCTAAATAGAGAGGTGAAGTGGGAAAGGGAAATTTTCAAACTCACTCCTCCGAGACCTTGAGAACTCATGGCTGACGGTGCTGATCTCTATTCTTGAATTCCTCCTTCAACAGCTTTGTAGCAGAACGAGCTCTAGACTCAGATCTGAGAGTTCTTTTTTTTGTTCTTGTGTTTGAAAGAGTAACATCGGTAAAGATACCCGCGTTAAATTAGCCCTGGGTTCCAAAGCATGCTCTTCTACCAGGTCTACTTGGTCAGAGACTCGGAATCTATTTAGAAATTTACGTTTAGTCCCATTGTTGATGGGCTTTGGACGCTATAGTCCTTGCACATGAGGCCTAGTACTCGCTAATCCTAATTTACAAATGGAAACTTTGCTGTTTAGTCCTAAGCCCACAAAGTTAGTTATAGCAGGGTCCAACCGGATTTTTTTTTTATTTAGAGGTCCAAAATTAATTAAAACATGGAAATGACCATAATACCCATTGTTACTAAACGTGTGTGTTTACACATTCATTATATTGAGTACATATCTGTTACACTGATTATAAATTCGAGTACATATCTGCTACACTGCTTATAAATTCGAGTACATATCTGCTACACTACTTACAAATCTGAGTACATATCTGTCGCGCTGCTTACAAATAGAACACGTATCCGCTAAATTGCTTACAAATTCGAGTATATATCTGCTGCTTACGAATTCGAGTATGTATCTGTTGAACTGCTTACAGGAAAAGTACATGTTTGTTAGAATCAATGATAAATAAATTAGAAAACGTTTTACATCACATATATTGTAGGATCATACCATTAATCTCTAGTATTTATTTAATACAAAAGAGGTACAGTTTTGCATGATTGAACAGGGTGACATAACCACTAAAAAACTAACCAACAAAATTAATGTCCATAAGAAGCTACTGAATATCTACGGCAAACCCTGAAAGTGATTATCAAGGATCGAGTGATACATAGCAAACTAGAGTAACATATTAGGATGCTTTGCACAAATGAAAATGTAACAGACAACATTTCAATTTTCTTACCACACAAAGAAGCTGCCGCTTTCCAGGAGTATCGGCTCCGTGGTTGCTAAATTTTGCTTCCAGAACCGCTATTAGCGCAACATTATCCTATATAAAATTGAATGGACAAATAGAATAATACAGGGAGTAAGATTCTGGGAAAGAATCTAAGCACCAACTAACTGCATAAGAGACTCCCAAAGAAGAAAAATCACCTTAAGAAGTCGAGACAAAGCAGCTTTCTTCTGAGTGATTGGGACCACAACATCTGTCAGTGACTGAGCAGCCTTGTTGAATTCGACCTACATACAAAAGTAAACTGTTTAACATGTGAACCAACAGAGTAACAATAATTCAAAAGAAAGTCTGTCATCTCCAAACCTCGTATTTCTTCACATGGGAAAATCTGTCCCTTCGGAAAAATGTTGCACAACCATCGATAGCATAAGTCCCGGTGTAAACCTACAGTGAACAGATTCATTATCAAAAACTGAATATTTGGAGTTTATGACCATTAAATCAAAAATGTCCGCAAGCAAACCTTTGTTGTCTTCTTCTTGTAGAGAGCTTGATAACCATGTTTGTCCAACTCAGGGGCGAAAAACTCATCAAAATGATCACTTTGAACCTGAAATAAGAAATGATTAGCTTTGTTGCAACTAAATCCTTAACTTAAGGATTGGCTATGTGGACATAATCTTGAATCCAAGCTAATACAGCAATTTCATATCTAAATAACTAATATGAGACAAGAATAGTCTTTTTCTTATTTAGTATTCCAGTTCATTATACATGCACTGGAATACCATGAAAAGGAAAAACCAGAATGGCTTTTGTCAAAATTATTTGATGTAAGAGAGAAGTTTGTAATAGTACGTCATATATGTACTGCATATTCATGAACTAAAAAAATCAATTGCATGTCAAGAAGAAGTGATGAATCCATGCATATAACTGAATCAAAGCACATACTTCAGTATTACACATACGTACTCATGGATCAAACCCAAAAACAATAGCAAAACTCAGAAATATAAACGAATCAAAGCACATATTTTAGTATTACACATACTTACTCATGGATCGAACCCAAAAACAGTGGAAAACTTTTGAATATAACCGAATCAAAGCACATACTTCAGTATTACACATACGTACTCATGGACCGAACCCAAAAACAATGGAAAAACTCTGAATATAACCAAATCAAAGCACATATTTCAGTACTACACATACGTACTCATAGATCGAACCAAAAAAAATGGCAAAAATTTGAATATAACCGAATCATAAGAATTTTGTATCAGTACGTCGTATATGTACTGTCAATTCATACACAAAAGCAAACTGTATCAAACCTAAAAACATAATAGCATCATGAAAATTGATTTGATCTTCATAATACAATCGGAAAAAAATCAAATGAAGAAAAACGAACAAAATAATCAAAAAAGCTGATTAATAAACATACCCGGAAACACAAACAAATCTTCTCGTCGTAAATCATAACGATGCATCATCATCATCTTCTTATTCTTCTTAATAAATTGAGTTTCTGTCAGTACGGGATATATGTATTGTTGCTTCATATATAAAAACAAACTGAAACACATCTAAAACCAACAAAATGGAAGTGGTATAAGTAAATCTAACAATGAAATGAACAAAAAATATGATTATTCATCTAGATCTGGTAAATAATCAACAAATCAAACATGGAGATAGAAAAGCGTAATCAAACACAACAACGATTCGATCGTGAAACCCTAAAATAAACATTGATTTGATAGAAACGAGAAAGATTGAAGATTTTTTTTTTGGATCTGTACAGAATCCATTTGCACCAGCAGTGAGAAGAAAGAGAAGAATAAAACGAATATGAAAGGTTAATGTTCTTCTCGTGCTTATAATCCATGTTAAATAGGGAGGGTTATTTGTGGTATTTTTAAATTTCGCATTAGTTATCCCGCACGTGTACGGACCTGGGCTTAAAAAATTAGGTCCATTTTTATATTTTCTCTTAATTATGGACCTCTGTTTACTGGGCTTTAGTGGGTGGACCTGCCACTAACTAAGAACACTATAATATGATTTATAGGTAATTCCTACTTTACAAATTTGTGTACTGTTTAGTCCATATTTGGACGAGTTAATCCAAAGTTCAACCGATCTAGCAAATACGGTCTTTTCTTATTACCTTAACTGTCCTTTTCATATGTCTGTGTTCATTTCATTCTTAGATTTTTCTTGGAGAGAGAGATAAAGCGATTTACAAAGAGGAAAGTGAAGAATGAAGAACAAAATCCACTGAAACGAAACCAAAAACCGCATAACCTTCAATGACGGCAGTAGAAGCAGAAGGAAAGTATGTAGAAACAAGTGATATCCATTACTTCTAGGCATAAACCAGGTGAAGATCTTAGACAATATTACGTTCAGCATGTTGACGATTTCACCTTCAAGTTCGACAGAAATCTCATTATTGAAATGGTTTGTGAATCTCATCATAATGATCTCAATTCTAGAGATAATAATCGAATCGACTTCTCTTTTTAACATCACTGCCTAAACATTGATTTAATTTTAGTGTTAAGTTTAGCTAATTGAAATGATCTCGAATCGAATCACTAGAAAGATTTGACTTCTCAATTTGAATTGAACTGAAACTGAGAACGACGTATTTTCGAATCAAATAATTGACAAGATTTGATGTAATTAAGCGGATTAAAACCACAATTTAGGTATATGAAATCTTAATTAGATGTTGTTTTTCAAGAAATTAATTTTAGAGTATGTTTCATGGATCTGTATTCTTTTCATTATGATAATTTTTTTTGATTTATTGAGTTCATGAGTTCTAAAAAGAAAGATTTTATTATACGAGATATAGTTAGGGTAAAATTATGGAAAATTCCCGATTGGATTACTATTGTGCTTGATCCAGTATTGAAGGTACAGAACAAGGTTCTGATAGACAAAGGTATGCGAAACTTTTGTCATTGATTTATGAACTTTTTTGAAATAGAATGGATTTGGGTTGCAAAATTAGTGAAATTATTGTTGTATGGGAGATGATGATTCTGTGTCTGTGCAACGTCATAAAATTTGAAGTAGGCGTCGCTGGCACTCAGGCAGGGAAAAGTTCGATTCTCGCATGTGTTGCGGAATCAAAAAAAGAGCATGGCAAGGAAATGCTTGATAAATTGGAAGCTAGGATGGATGAATTTGAACAGGTCATTTTGGACAAGAATACAGACAAAATTGCACCTAAACATACGTTGGAGGGTGAGCACTAACCACTCATCCCACAGCATTTTTATACACTCCTTCCTAAGTGAAGCAGTTTTCCACTTCATGTGCTTCTTACAATTAAGTTCCACGTATCCATGTGATGGAAAAATGTTAGGGTGTCTTAGTATACTTATTGGTGATTCAAAAAATGTTAAAACGTTCAAAACTTTTTTGGTATACATTCGGTCTCTCATTGAGTAATCAAGAGAACATGGCTCTGGATTTTATAGCCCCACTATTACTTCCAAATGTTAGAACTTAGAACTATCCATCTATTCTATTATTATCATAAAATTGCTTACTTTAATTAGAGAAACCTCCAAATGGTGGAAGCCATTTTCAGACCTCCTATCATGCACCTCTCTCTATATATATCTGTTAATCTTTTTCATTGTATTGTTTTGATCTTTTTTTATTCTACCTCTCTTTGGTACTATTTGTGTCTGTTTTTACTTGAAATTTCATGAAGTTCCGGAATTTTTTTTTTATTTATTTAAAGGGTTCACAAGCAATCATTACTAGTACTCGCCACTTTTCTCTTCCTTGACTTACCTATTGTTTTTTACTTAAGTAACAATGGTGAGTTTTTTCCTATTACCAAGAGTTTCATGAACTACTTACATGTCAGAAAGAACATGAAAATTTTCCCTGTGATAGCTAGGGCCTTATCAGCAAACCAAGAGAAAGAAAATAACTTTAAGAAAATAATAAAATGACATCATTTACATGTAAATGACATGTAGGTAAGTAGGCAGCCTAGTACCTTTTTCCTGAGATTTAATTTGACATCCATTCTTATATGTACTTCTTAAAAGATTTTTCATGTGCCACTGCTACTGCCATCATACCACTTCACTCTCTCTCTCTTTGGATCTCTCATCTCTCTTTTGTATGCATCCAACAAGGGTTGGTATTTATTTTATGTGTTCAGATAAATGCGATAAAAGAATGCTTTTCCAGTAATACATGGTTTGCTGAGTTACCGCCGATTCAGCTTGACAAGGGAATCACCATCATTTTTAAATTTACATCCTTATGTCTGGATTAGTGAGTTTTACTACATGTATGGGTTATCAATGTAAATTTTATGTGACTCTTTAATGGGCTGAATTTCAGATGGAGAAATTGACATTTTTGTTGGCGGAGTTGAACCTGATGCAATATGCAGTGATTAAGTACTTCGGATTGATGTTGGTTGCATCTACTGTCTATGCAGCACAATGCACCCTTAAAAAAGCCCCTCTTTGGAACGATAAATTGAATCTCCACACGGGTTTTGCTGAAGCTCAACTTATGTATGTATTTTTTATAGTTAGCTTAGTCAGGAATCATTTGTTTGACGAATTTGGAAGAATATGTCATGATTTATATTTGATTGTTTAAGGGATACGGAATTGCACATAAGCTCATTCTTAGTGTGTACATAATTGTACACCTGTTGAGCATGTGTACATTGTTGTATACAAGTTGACTTTTTATGTATACATAATTGTACACCTGTTGATCGTGAATGTGCACATAGTTGTACACTTGTTGATTGTTAATGTGTACATAATTATACACCTATTGATTGCTAATGAGTGCATATATTAATTCCTGGATTGGGTATTTAGTTTTTTGAACTGAATTTTCCATTAGGTGTTACATGTTCAAAATGATTTTGTCATCCCATTGGTTGGTCATGATTTTGTCATCACATGTTTATCGTCTTTCCTAATAATTTAGCATTACTTTTCGTGCTAATTGTTATTGCAAAATTCTCTTTAATTTTGATATGTTTGTTACTCAGTATCGTGAAAATGCCAACAAGTATTCTTGACTGATACTCTATCCACATGCAAGTAATTTTCTTGGCTCTCCTTTTTGTCAGAGGTCAAGGTCATCCAGCTTCCAACTCTCCACCATATTTTGGACCTTCAAGGAAGTTGGATTTTGAGTTATAAATGGTTAGTCATTATTTACTTACTCGATTATCAGCCACCAATTTTTTTTGTACGACTGGCACCTGTTATCTTTGGCAGGTAGCTCAATAATCTGACTGGCCTGAACTGATTTGTTTTCATGCTGTTGTAGTAGGTCCGCGAAACAAGTTAGGAGATTCTGTGTATACCAATGACGCAGTTGATTACATTTTTGGTCTTATGGCAGTAGGTTGAGTCAAGTAGACCTTGTGATGGTAGTCCACAGGTAATTTCCAGTAGCTCAGTAGTTCAAAGAATAATTGGCAGCAGAAGTCTTTTGATGTGATCCAAAACAGTCGAAATCTTATCTTAAGAAGATTCTTTGCTTCAATGACGACTGGTGAATGAAATTGTGGCCATAATTGTTTTTATCTAGTAGACATGGAAGATAGGATCATTTTGATATATATACTTTGGGTACATATATGGACAACATGTATACATACTCGCACATATGTGGACAACATGTGTACATACTTGTACACTATTATGCTATCTTTTTGTTTAGTTGTTTTTGTTTGCATTTTAATTGTACACTGTGTTGATTCTTTTTTAAGCTGGCATAATTTTGTGATTTAGTTGTTTTTTGCTTATATTTTTTTCGTCAGAGCAATTTATTGACGTGTAATATTTTATGGTGTACATATTTGTACACATATTTATTATTTAGGTGTACATAAATGTACACATGTTATTCATTTTGGAGTCTAAGAAATTAGGTAAAGCACTAATGTGTACATAGTTGTATACACATGTTATGTTATTTAGGTATACATAGTTGTCCACATGTTGATTATTTTAGGTGTACGTAGTTGTACACTTGCAGAACTATATTTTATGTGCATAAACCAAAAATTAGGGAAAACACTAATGTGTAATAGGTGTTGGATTTTTTAAAGGTGTGTACGTAGTTGTACACCATTGTAATGATTGGAAATTTAGGTGTGTAAATAGTTGTGTACCACTTTCACTCAATTTAGTAATGATTTAATGCTTATTATAAAACAAAGTAAAGATATACAAGATAGGTACCATTTTATTCGACAATATATGTTTAGATTCATAGGCTCGTATCAACTGCATTTTGCGTTAGTTTAAAACAACTATTGCCTCAAGCATGAAGGTTAATCTTATGAAAATGGATGAAGGGTGATAGTATGGTCGGCCAAAATTGATGTTCCGAGGAAAACATTTTCACTACCACGAAACATAAAGGCATTTAGATCTGTTATGTTGTAATATTTTTCCCACTAGTTATACGTCAGATACATGTGGATTGTGGTATCCATCCATTAAAATAAGAAGTAGGGTTATAAACATCAGCTTCCATTTTCTTTCGATATAAGTACATGATATCAGTTACATCAACATATATATAGGGTTGAAATCTCTAAATATCAATATGTAATGTGGACCAAGTCATTACTGTCAAAATGATTACATGCAGAATTTGCATTTCAGCTCTCTGCAGATTTCCATGGTACTTCACTTGAATGAATGTATTCTTTTATCTTGATCGATGATGTTTCAAAATTCCAGATTATTTTTACTGTACACGTTGTTTTGTTTTCGGTTTGCTTGCAGGATTTATGGATCCAGCTACTATTTATGCTGAGTTTAAGCTCCAAATGTACAGATTTTTGGATTGGCTCGTGTAACTCACCTGAGTATGGAACCAGCAAGATGTGAAGCAAAGCTTCACTGGATTGCCACACCTAGAACATATGGATGGGCTATATACAAGTTTAAAGTTCTGACAGGAGCAGCAGCCAGTACCTTTTGACTTAATAAAAGTTACGGATCAGTTTCGCCCCTACATTTTGTAATAGTAGTAGACTTTCCTCGTCTGAGATTTTCTAGTCTTTTGGTTGGTATTTCTGGATTTTTGTGGATGTGTACATGTTTGTACACCATTGTAAGCTAATATTTTTGAAAAGTGAGAATTATATAGCCATATGGGTACTCTTTTTGTAGCTCTCGGAAAGAGCTTTTCGAATATATAAAGTTTGTGAATTTTGGACAAACTATTCAAAAGATAAATCGTTTTTTAATTATTTTTATATTATTTAAAATTGCTGACTTCATCATGACTCACTTGGATTAAACCGTAAATATTTGGACTAAATTGTAAATCAAGAAGGTTATATGTGTATTTTCCATATTTTAAATAATTTTTGGAATGAACTGTACCTGGTTAACTCGGGATGGACTAATCTGTACTTTTTGACGCGTTTTTGGACTAAACCGTTTTTTTCCCATCTATTAATCTGTTTCTGTGCGCACTTAGGCTAAGTCCTATGGGCTAGATTAGTAGTTAAGTGTTGCAATTCAAAAAAAAAGTGTGGCCTAAAAGTTAACACTAGTTCTCTTTCCTAGCATGTGCTCGTAGATGAACTAGCAGCGAGATTGAAGCGCTGATACGCTGAATGGTTCAGCGCTCACAAAAATCATACGGATCACAAAAATCACAAAATTTGATCTGACGGCTGAAATTTAAAGCGCTGAACCAAACAGCGCTGGGCAGTGGTCCCAGCCGACGTGGACTGCTAATCTAGCTACTAGATTAGCACTCCCATAGAACTTAGGAGGTTGCCTTATCTGATTTGGATGGCTAATCTAGCTGCTAGATTAGCACCTATAAGACTTAGCTTTATTTTAAGTGTTCACTTGATTGTTGACCTGCCAACGGATATGGACTCTACCGTATCCATTACTGATAAAGATAATCGAATATCCGATATCGAATAGTATCGACGGATATTCAAAAAAAAAATGTACAAGAAAAATAACAATCATTGTTATGAAAAATAAAAAACAATTTCGATAATATCCGATAGTATTGAATAGTATCTGTTTTTATAACAATTTCGGATATTCGATAATATCCGATAGTATTCCATTATAATAAAAAATAATTTAAATTCTTTTGTGGTATTTCTCTACATTTTATAAATTACCAAAAGAAATTAAAGAAACCCTAAAGAAATTCAACTAAATAAAACCAAATACCTTGATCAAACGTAAAATTTTCACTTTATAAATTATCATATATTACAGGACCTACGGCCCATGGATATGAGGCCCATCTAATTACCTAGAGTTTCCGCTTTATATGTGCATAATGTAACCTATCTATTAGAATAATCTCTCTAGTAAGATGATTCTCCTTCTTGTGTCTACATATCCTTAATCACGTAATATGAAGCACGAGTTCCTTCTTGCCGATAAAGAATGAACTTTTTTTTGGGTTCTCATCAATCGAGAAAACCGACTGATTTTGGTAATTCTATTTATTTTTTGTTTTCCCCTTTTGAATCTTATATTTAGAAGGGGATGTTTTGATTAATCATGCGAAGCTTGCAAACGAAAGTTTAGGTCATTTGTAATTTGGATTTGCCGATAGATTTTGTGCTTACATAGGTTCTGTTGTAATCCTATGGGAAAAGAAGAGAAAGAGAATCCAATATGTCGGCGCTCCTGTCCGTTTCATTCCAGTTATTTCTGTGTAAACGAAGAGTTTCTATAAACGATCATGTTTGTTCGTGGAGAAAGAAAAATGTCCCGCCCGGTTCGGTCCAGTCTACCCGGGCTAGCCAGGTCTGTCATGTTTTCTGGTTTTGGGATGTGCGCGACCAGAGGTGTTCTGGTTTTGTATATATACAGTACAGTGGGAAGTAAAGTTTGAGGTATGTAATTATAACATGGGTTTTTACGTCGAATACTTACTAGGGTTATTTATTTGTTTTTAGAACATGCCTAATTTTGTTTATTTTTGTGTTAATTTAAATTATGATTGTTGATCTCGATCATTAAGAATTTTGGTCTTAATGTTATTTTGTTTTCCTGAGTATGATATTGGCTATAGTTGAATGGTGTCTTTTGTTCAATTGGTTGTACCAACTCGATTCAAATGTATTTGTTTGGGCTTTAGAAGTACTTGAGCACCATTATTGCGTACTTGATATTTTCTCCCCAAATTAGAATGTTCCGTGGGATGTAATTCACTTACTCAACTATTAAAGATTCGGTAGTATCGAAAGATACCCTGCAAATAAAATCACATGTATTCCAATTTTTGTGGTAGAACTAACAAAAGATGATATGAGTCAGAAAATTTCTATTTCTCTACTTCATCCATGATACTAAGTACTAACGAACCAGTATATGTTGAAGTACGAAAACAAGAGAACTATCTTTAGTAATATATTCAACCTAAAGTAAGTGGCTGACATGTGTAGTGAGATTCTCTTGCCTGTTGAGATAAATAAATTTCTCAAATTAAACTAAATGTAGCAAAATTGAAAATGAAAAGAACCCCGGAGTGATGAGGGTTAGACATACCGACTCATATAAAGCATGTGAAAAGGGACATATCTATCATGAGACAAAGATGTATTTTTTTTCCCGGTAGTAATGACACCAAAGTACATGTATCAACTGAATGTGGGATGAATATGGCATGAAGCTAAGATGTAATTCTAGCTCTCACCAAAGAGTTGGGAATGAATTAATCTTCTTACCGGTATTGGTACAAGCAATGCAATGCGGGTACCATAGTAGCAACCACTTTCCATGGGAAGGTCATACTTTAGACATCAACTTTAATGACAATAAGAACTTTGCCTGTCCAATTGACTATATATTTGAACTAGATCCAATGTCTGCGCTTATGGAATGAAAAGTACATAATTCCCACAAGACATAAATTCTCTACAACACTTGAAATATATCCGGATGAAAAATATATCATCCCCTCTTAAACGGAACATTTATTTACTCTAGAGTATTTGAGTTGAATCTCACTTTTGTTACTAATAAGGCCACACCACTTATTTAATATCTCAAGACTCAATGTCCAACAGATAGTGGTTTCCCTCCCACTAGCTTAATTAAGGAATATAAACTAGTTGTTGAACTATCTCCTTATAATGTGACTACGAGGATTGGATCATCGAGTGAAGCACTGCTCAACATTTGTTATCAAGATTGAACAAAGACGTCACAAAATCTCTACATGTACCGAGAGATTGTTAAATTCCAAAGAAACTCATGCAAGTGGATATCATGTGGAACCTCACAGTGATGATAATGTAATTGATTGCATCTTTTATAGTCTCTAATATATTTGGAAACAAATATATTTTAGAGAAACTAATGAGTTAATCTAGTGAAATTTAAATCACTATAATATTTGGATTATTGAATCCATATTGACTCTGACGATGAAATGTTGGGAATTGACTCATAAAGGCTTTGACATAACCATAAAGGAACTTTGGTTGTGACATGATGTTTCGTTTTTAAAGGACTTATACGTACATCACTATGTTTGAGTGGACCATACAACAGGAAAAAGATTAACAGAATGCGAAGTAATGACATATCTCTCAATAAGTGTTATCTAAAGTACTAGATCCCCCCCCCCCCCCTGCCATTATTCTTTTAAGTGGAAGACCATATCACTCATTTTACAAAGTCTTCAGTAAAACAGGATCGAGAGCAACCTAAGATGCAAATGGAAAACGATCCATATTACAAAGAAAACAAGGTGATATGTAGAAAAATATCCATACGGAATGCGAACCATTAAAGTGACTTATGGCTCTTGTGGATGTTTTAAAATTTTGGACTGGTTATAGTTCCCAAGAAATTATCCGTTTGGAAAACTACTAGCACCTTTATATGTATATAATGTAACCTATCCACTAGATCAATCTCTCTAATAAGATGATTCTCCTTCTTGTGTCTACATATCCTTAATCAAACTTTCTATGTCTAATTTTTCTCTGCTCAGATCGGCTCATTTGGAGCGGATCTGAGCAGATCAAGCATCAACAACCACTCTATTTTAGCTTGATCTACTCATTGGTAGTTTTAATTTCTTCATCGGTCATGTTTTTGTTATTTTTAATGGGTTTTCTCCATGGATATGTGCCTGTTCATATAAGTATGCGATGGGAACTTTTACAGGGAAGTTTTTTGATCATATGATCGTCTTTCCATGTATTAATCTCTGAACAAGACAAAGCAGCATCAAAAACTTTAGTTTTTTACTTTGGTTCTCTGCAGTTTTCTGGGGTTGTCTTTTGGATCTTGATTGTTACTGTAGGTGTGCTTTGTTTGGGATGGAAATGTTTGACCAGAGCACATCATATCATTTGGGTTCAACTATAATCTACAATCAAGTCAAAGCAACACCAACCTTAGCTTCAACCGCATCTCCGACAAGGTGTAGCAGATTAACCTTTATCTCTGGTTTAGATGCTGATTTAGTATTATCTTTGTTTGTTTGTAATTTCAGTTTTACCATCTTAGATTTAGGTTTTCCAAAGTTTGGGTTTTGTGTTATTTTCAATCTTTTGAAGTTTTTGTTTAAGTGGAAAACTATGTTTCACTCCGTAGATAAATCATCCACAACTTCAATAAGATCAGAAACAACTCAAGCCAAGGAAACAAAGACAGAAACAATTAGCTCAAGATCATCGTCTACTTCTTCAGTTACAACCACTGTTACCAAGACTTCCAAGCCGATTCAGTCCGATTTATCCCAATCCAGACCGCTAAAAACCGATTCAGTTGACCTTTGTTACTTTAGAAATCGTTATTGTTACTTAGATTTAGGTAGATATTGTCACTTTGAAAACATATCATGTTACTTAATTGTACATGAGTTTGAGAACATCGGGTTGGCTTTGCTCCAGTCACTGCTTTATGCAGTCACACAAATTGATCTTGTTTCAAAATCAATTTGGCCCTTTGTTGAGGCTTGGACCACATGGAAGATTGATTTGATTATTATCTTACTAATATAAAGAAAAGAGGGATTTTTGGTGAAACCTTCTTTTTGGTTGGTCACAAAAAGCCAAAATAGTTTGGTGTCACCCTGATATTACTAACATGACCTTAAATATTAACCACTATTATGCATTTGTATTCAAGGGTGAAAATGTACATTGGATCAATGTTTGTATATTCACAAGAATGCCAAAAATAGATTAAAAATTTTAAAACATAGATATCTTTAAAAATGCACATCGGATTTTTACAAAATTTGTATATTTGGAAAGCTCTTTGAATTACATACGTAACGAGTACAAACAAGGATATTAAATTTTTATACTAAGAATTAATTTTTCATTATTATCATATTTGGTGTTGTTAAAAAAATCCAATTCAAGCATGTGCATCGCACATGTGGCTTTACTAGTGTTTATAAGGATAGGATTGTTCAAGAATTGGGGGAGAAACTATAAACCTGATGAATATATGATGAACTTGGAAAATCTCTGTAATGTATCCGATCTTAAAAATCGGTATTATCCATACAATGTTTGAGGTTCGCCTCTTTTCCGGAAAAAAGTATATATATTTAAATTAAATTAGATTTAAACAAAACTCAAATTTTCTCTACTAAAATTCTAAAATCCTCCGATTCAAAAAAAATAAAAATAAAACTGCATATGGATTTTCTAACGGATATCGGATGTTATCCTATAAGATAATGCCTTTTTGGTATCTAACAATTCGAAAGGACTTGGACGGATATGGAATATTCCGTTATCCATTGACAACCTACTTATTGGGTTTAGCTAATGCCAAGTATGTAGTAGGGAATAATAAAATGACTGACCACTACAACTTATAATTGGTATAATTCACACAGAAATTTCACTAAGGAATGTAAAACCTTTGAATGCTTATTCACTTGGAATATATATACGTTTATACACATTTACACACTGACTGCAAACTGACGAGAAGTAGAAAAAGATAAAGGAGTAAAATACATTTCTGACCATGAAACTAGAACGCGATGACAAGCCAAGGCTGAAGCTGTTAAGAACATCATTAATGAAACCCATCCAAATTTGATCATCAAAAGAGGTTGCTCTCTCCTCGTTGACTCTAGTACCTTGGAAAAAATAAGTTTCAACCGACGATCTCTAAGTAAAGACTGGTAGTCATGGAGGGAAACAGGGAGACCAGTTGCTAGACCAGCATCTTTGTTTGGGGGTCCACTTGCCATTCTTGGTCGAGAGTTGTAAGCATTTGTGGTGTTACCCTGTCCAAGAGCTTCACTCATCCATTGGTAAAGCAAATCAGCAAGAGCTTTACCAATCTGTTGACAGAACAACAATGCCTCCTTTGACACCATAGCTCGAACCAGAGAAGGCCCACCCTGTTCATATTTAGACCAACAAAAAAAAGTTTTAAGAAACACGTGTGAATATGAGAAGCAGGAGATGATTATTGAACAGTTGATGTTACTAGAAGTAGCAGAATAATCCAGATACTGCAGTCACCAGGAGTCTTCTAAGGATAGCACCATCTTTTGACGGTAAGAGTCTCAGGATTAAGTTTGCTAAATCAATTAAACCATTACGTCCACTTGGAGAACTCTCCTTTGAAGTATCATATTTTGATGAGGTAACCCTTTGTAAACCGTTTCTGGAGCCAGCAAATTGAAAAGGATTTAGCAAACTTGAAAAGATACTAAGATATAGGAACACAAAGGAGAAGGAAAAAGACAAAAGAAAAGATATAGAGTGAGCAAAAAAAAAATGCTAGCAGAAAAAATCCAAAGCAACCTGAAGTGACATGACATCCACTAATTGTACAGTCATGCAGGTAACTTAATTGTATAGAGTAAAAAGGTGGAAACTTACCTAGTTGCACCAACTCTTAGAAACAGTTGAAGCCTTTTCCACTGGAATTCCTTCCTTTTGTTGAAAACAACCTGCACAGGTCAGATAAAATAAAAATCAAACAAGCAACGGTAACAAGTTGATAGCATATGTTCCTGAAAATAGCCTTTTGATGTTGCAAAACCAAGCTCAAAATGTGTATTTGTGAAAAGGCCAGCTAAAATGCTAAATAATACTATAATAGGTATAGTAAAACAAGCAAGATACAATGACTTGCAAAAGAAGCACACACCGAATGTAAAAGCCTTCTAGATGGAGCTGAATTATCAGTGAGAAGTTTCTGGGCAACATATGGGTATGCTGACTCAAATGTCTTAAAATCTTGATCTGCAGCAACCGCCAATCCTAAAGTTCATAGAATACAAATTTGTAATCAAAAACCTGGCAGAAAAATTAGGACGGCTAGAGTGCCATTAGAATCTTACCTTCCAAGGACGCCAGGGATCGTAAAACGAGTGTAAAGTATGGAGGCATTCGACAGTGATACTTGAGGGCTGTAGACCAGATTTTACCAAGAACCTTCACAAAGTAAGCAGGTGTTAAGAATGCAAGAGATCAATATACGAATACGGAAACAAATACAGAAGTCCTAGCTGAAGTAATATAAAGATATGAACTCACCCTACTGAACTTGATATCAGGAATTCCGTCTGTGAATTCTACTTCTCCCAAAGAATTTTCCAAATCCTGAATCAATATTTTTAAGTTAACTTTTAGCTTTGATAGACAAAGTCACAGATGTCTCTCGGTCTGAAAACTGAGAAGATATTGAAAAGGCTAAGCTGAGTAAGCTCTAAATCAATCAAGAGCAGAAGAAAGTAGTATCCAAAAATTTGAAAGTGCCTCTTCACTATGTAATAAATCTAAGAACAAAGAGCGCAAGAAGATGAAAGGACTACCATGGTCATTAGACGACTGTTAGTCCCAGGCTTCACAACATCCATTTCAGTCAGATCATTAACAAGGGCGGCCCAGTCCCCATTTACTATGTGGATGATGGAACCCAGCATCGCGAACTGATGTTTCTTCTCCATCCGACAAATCAAACCAAAATCCAGAAACCTGGCAAGGAAATAGCAAGAAAAATGAGAACATCAACATAACAAACTATAATAAGAAAGAAATATTTATCTTTTAGCAGAGGTAACGATAGAAGAAACGACTACTTGTATGTATGAGGGAGTATATATCCGTGAATGAAAGCATTTGTTCAAAGACGATACAGGATTATATTAACAAAAAACAAATTCGATTCCTTGTGAGGTATACGATTTTTTTGCCAAATATTTTGGTTGGAGGTATATATCACAATACTATTAGTTGAGAATGACAGAGAATAATGAAAAGCAATACTGTCTCACATTATTACAGAAGCATTAGGCATCACCTAGTAAATTTTGCGACAACAAAGAAGGAGCAAATCTGGAGAAAATGCAAAAAGTATGTACCCAATTTTTCCTGTAGCTGTATACCGCAAGTTCCCTGGATGAGGGTCAGCATGCAAGATGCCAGTTTCGAGAAGTTGAACAAGTGAAGCTTCGACTCCTTTGCTAACCTTCATTTATGAAATAAAACACTAGGTTAGTATAATTAAGCAAAATACAGAATACAGTTAAGGGTTTCACGACATCATATCAATAATACTCCGGCAAACAAACACCAAAGAGATTCGAGGTTTGAAATTTTAAAATGCATACCATGCCTAGCAAACGCTTCTTGGCCTCGAGTTGCTGCTCTTCTGAATACTGAGATCCATCACTTATCGAGCTTCTTGTAGATACCGTGAGTAAATCATTTGGATTTTCACCGACCACCCATTCCATGGTAAGAACTCTCTTGCGTGTTAAATGCTTATATATTTTTGGAACAAATATAAACTTAAAGGGAGAATGAGCTTCCTGCAGGAGGCATACATGCATCGTCAGTGCGAGTAAATTGAGCCTGTAGGATAAACATAAAACTAATTTCTTCACAACATGTAGCATTTCCATACAAGATACAAATGTTCCTGTTTTGAAACCAAGGTATGAATCCCTCTATGAAAAAATTACCACATGCCGGACTCTTCTCGTGATAAATAAGCCAAAAAGTAACTACAGATATAAGATACCTGGAACTCAGAAGCATTTGTGGCCTCTAGAGTGTAATCCAACTCCCCAATTAAGCCCTTTCCAAGCTCATCAGCATAGAGACGAAGATCATTCGTTCTTTTTGCTACTTTTTGCAGTATTCCCAGCTGATAATAGTAATTAGGGAAATTGTAAATGTGACACTAAACATAGGTATCAACAAGTTATAAGATAAATCCATGAAAATACCAACCCCAAGGCGAAGAATGTAAATATCTCGCACAACCACATGTCGCAGGTCAGGACGCTGAACTTTTATTGCAACATTATAACCATCAAAGGTACTCCCACGGTACACCTGAAATCAACGGTGATGGAAACTCATAAAAATGAATTATATTGATTCTCCAAACAAGGTTTTGTGCATGTCTCGTGGAGACAAGTATATGGTGTATCTTATCCTGAAACTTTAACAGTCTTTTAATCAAACCTGACCAAACGAAGCAGCAGCTACAGGTTCCTCGGAGATGTAGTTAAAAACTTTGTCAACAGGAGCCCCCAATTCTTCCTCGATAATCTGCATAGCCACATTTCTAGGAAAAGGAGGAATTTGATCGTGCAGTTCACAGAGCGCCTGCAGTCACAGCACATATCAATGCCGAAATATGCAATATGGCATGCCCAAGGCAGAATATTATAAGCAAAAACAACAACCAAGAGTCCAAATATCAGTGACTCAAGTTAAAACTTACCGCCTTCATGAACATGTCAGTCGACCTAAGTCCACAACACTTGGTTCATCTTTCCATGAAATTATAGATGAAACTGTTTGAGAATATTGAAGATTCTCAACACAAACTACTAAACCAAAAACATAACTTACTATACATAAGAGAAATAAACTCCGGTATCGAGGTCCTTAGTTACCTTGGAAATTTCTGAACCAATTATATCTGGCCTTGTGGAAAGGGACTGTCCAACTGCATAGCAAGTTAAAGGCATGTAACTAGCATATTTGGTAATCTCGTGACTGCAGGAAAACCAGAAGCTACGTAAAACTTATATAGCAAAGTAATAATATCTACCAGACCAAATCAAGTTTTCAGTGGGGAATTCATAACGCGAATTCAGACGCAACCTAGTCTAGAGTCTTATACTGTCTCACTAACCTTTGATAAAAGTAGGACCCAAATTCAGCATCGTTTCTTTCAGTAGCTTCCCAAAATAGTATTCTTTACTATTCCCATTGTCTTCCACACCCAATTTATTCAATTTGAACTTGGACGTTCTCATTTTTAATGCGGCCACGGCAAATGAAGAAAACACCTTAGCGGGTACATAAAAACAAAACAAAATCAAAATCAAATTCAATAAAAATGCAATCATTAATAAGCAGTTCTGCAAATGATTTGAAGTCAATTACCTCGATGAATCGAAATGCAACAACATGAGGTCTACAATTGAAATAATCTTCAACCTGCTGTGGATCATAAGATTCTGGAAGTGGCTTAGACCACATTTTCGAAAGATAATAAATGTAATCAACATAAGCCTCTAACGCTTTAAGGTCAGCCATTAACAAATCCACACCAGTTAACCCTGAATAAAAAGGTTTAGGCAAAGATTGTGGTTGAAGGACAGAAGATTGAGGGTTTTCGAGGTGCCGAAGCCAAACAAAGTGATCAACGGACTTGGAAATTTGTGGAATATGTAGAGCTTCACTTGCCCAACTGAAACCCTTCTTTAGAAACTCCATTTCTTTAGTTACTACTTCAGTAAAATGGTTGAATTTGCAAACTACCCGTCTTCGTTTGTTTGGTTTAAATGTATAGGAGGATTTGGTTGAGCAGAAAGATGAGAGTGCCAGAGATGTTGCCGCTGCTGCCATCGCCACTAGAGGGAGTGAGAGTGAAAGAGATCTCGTAACAGAAATGAGTAGGGGTGCACATACCCTATCCATACCCGTCAATCCTACCCTACCCCCAGTGTTGTAACCTTATCCTATCCAACCCATTATTTGGCGGGTAGGGTGACGGTTAGAGATTTTTTTACCCGCCGTTAAATGGGTAGGATGACGGGTAAAGCACAAAATTACCCTACCCTACCCGCCTACCCGTCTAATACTGAAAAGACAAAGTAACCCTTGTATTGTTTTCTCCTCCTGCCTATTTTTTTGTTATTTTAAAACATATTAGGGGTAAAAGACAAAGCAACCCTTGAATGGATTTTACTTTCTATCGAACCATTTCATCTATTTTTCATTCGAACCATTTCTCTCTTTTCATTCGAACCATTTCATCTCCTCGTCTCTGCAGTAGCGAAGTGAAGTCTGGGTTTCGATCTGAAGTTGAAGATGTAAGTGATTTGTGTGTTCGATTTGTGTATCGTTATGTGTTTGAATCTATTTTTTGCTCATCTCAATCCACTTTCTTATCTCTGCAGAAGAGAATTTAGGGTTTCAGGCTGCAAGTGCAGTTTGAGATTTTGGGGGTTTCGATCTGAAGATGTAAGTGTTTAAAGCTTTCAATTTGTGTTTTGATTTGGGTTTCGATTTGTTCTTTTGGATTAGGCTTTCATTAAGGTGTTGATGTGTTAATTAGATTTTTCTATTTTATATTAGTAACTGATTTTGAAATTTTTATGAAAAACCCTATACTACTGAAATAGAACGTGGGAATTAGGATTTCTCTGTATTCTTTTGCTTGGGTTTGTTTGCTTTGTTATATAAAACCCTCTTTGCTTCATCTATTTGATTATACTTGGTTTTCCATAATGTAAGTGTTTTGAATTAGATTGCTATGTGGCTGCCCTGATTTATTGTGTATTAACTCTTTGCTTCATCTATTTGATTATGCATACAGATATTTCTTAAGAGAAACGATGCTGGTGACCATTTTCCCTCACTTGAAATCTGCTTAGGCTTTGAACTGTTAAGTACCGTTATCAGGTTTGGTTCCCTCCCTTATATACACATTTCTTGATCTGTATCTTTGATAATTTTAGATGAATTTTCGTGTCTTTACTTCTAGTTGTCCGTTGTTTAACATGTATGATATATGGTCAACTGTTGTTCAAGTAAATCAACTGACTTAAGTGTAGCTTATGGAACCTTTTGTCTTATAAAACAATTCTTAACATAGCTCAATAAATGAATTTAGAGAACAAAAAGTAGGTTTGTTCTATTACAGATTGTTTCAGGGAGCAGAGCTTATACCTTGTTACAAAACCAGGTATTGGGAACTACCAAGTAGGTTTGTTCATATCAATTGTTACTCTCTGCTTAAATGTTTGCTTTCTTAATTGTTTGCTTTCTATTCATATCACTTGTTCTTTGCCTTATAACCTCTATTTCTATTGGGAACCTTTTCTCTAGCTGCAGTATTCTTCTACAGTAGAAGTTCTACTTTGTTCTCAGGCTTAGTAACTGTTGCAGTAGCATTACTGGTTGCAGAAGTGACTAGTGAGGAAGCATGGTTGAGATTACAGAATTGATGTCAACGAGACCTCCTATTCCCTCTCAAGATTCATATCAATCTGCGCAACAAAGGGTCAGTGTTGTTATATCTCCGCCACCTCCACCTCCACCATCTTCTCAACCTGAGGTCAGGGAAAGTATGAAGCGGAACAGAACATCTTCGGTATGGGAGCATTTCCAAAAGAGTGTTGATGAAGCTGGTATTAAATGGGGGAAATGTAACTACTGTGAAGGTGGTAAATATAGGGCTGGTGGTAAGAAGTATGGCACATCAAATTTGAACTGGCATTTGACCAAGTGTCGGAAGTATATGGAGTCACTAGAAGCTGCGCAGTTGGACTCTCTCGGTCAGCCTAGCAATCTGGGAGATCAGCAGCAAACAGTTGGGGTTACGTTCTGTCAAGATGGATGTAGGAGAGCCTTGATAAAGTTCATTATCACAGATGAACAGTCTTTCCGAATGGTTGAAGGAGAAGGATTTATAGCATTTTGTAGATATCTTGAGCCGAGGTTCAAACTTCCATCGCGGATGACCGTCTATCGTGATATCTGTGGACGGTTTTTGAGTGAAAAAGCCAATTTGGTGAACTATTTCAAGTCGAACAAGGTTAGAGTTTGTCTCACAACCGATACATGGACATCCATTCAGAACTACGACTACATGGTAGTTACTGCCCACTTCATTGATGACCACTGGAAGTTACACAAAAGAATAATATGTTTCTATCAAATTACTAGTCATGGAGGTGAGCATATTGGAAGAGCATTGGAGAAATGTTTGATAGAGTGGGGTCTTGAGAGAGTGTTCACCATCACGCTCGATAATGCATCTGCAAATAAAAAAGCAATTGAATATGTCCAAGAGAAAGTTGTAAGTTGGGGATCGTCAATTGTAGGAGGTAAACATTTACATGTAAGGTGTGCTGCCCACGTATTAGCTTTAGTTGTTAAGGATGGGTTGAAGAAATATCATACTTCAGTGAGCAGAATCAGGTCGGTGGTTAAATACGTCACGGCCTCTCCTGCTAGAATGAATAAATTCTTAGATGCCTTATTTCTTGAAAGAATGGAATACAAAAAGGGATTAGTGTTAGACGTGAAAACAAGATGGAACTCCATTTACTTGATGTTGGATGCAGCTGAAAATACGAAAAAGTCTTTATAAGGCTAGGACGATCTGATGAATCATTTCGTGAGAGGTTTATCTTCGATATTCCCGATGAATCAGTAATGGGTGTTAATGTTGATGATATTGACAGTACTGATTTTCTTGATGAAATAGAATCCAGTTCTTCTGATTCTGATGCTGATGAAGTTCCCTTATCTGGTCGAAGAAAAGCCAAGAAGAAAAAGCCTCGCGTGCATGCTCCTGAAAAGTATGACTGGGCTAATGCTCGAGTCCTAGTTCAGTTTCTACAGGTATTTTAAATTTCATTCTCTTTAATTATCAGCATGATTATATCCATTTGATCAAATATCCCTAAACTTGATATTGCCTAACACATTTCACCACTGATTAGTTTTAGTAATCTTAAAACGTTATTACTTTGGTAATCCCTAAACTTTAGTACCTTAATTATATTCCTTATTTTTAGTTTTTCTGTGTATTGTTTTAAAGAGTGAATTTGTGCTTGTTCATACTAGTGGTAAAGAATAGCTCTTGCTTTGCTTTTTAATTTCACTTAGATAACTGCATTTTAGCCCTGTATATTAGTTGCAACTTTTAATTTCAGTGATTCCATTTTGATGTGCACTCTTTTAGTCCATGTATACTAGTTGTAGCCTAATTTAGTTTCAGTAGTTTTTATATTTCTTAGTTCATAATATTTAGCCATCTGTAAACATTTTCTAAGAATGTTTTGAGTAGCTTGTTGTGTTGCTTACGAGTTAATTTGATCTGTATATGAAGTTTATATAACAATTAAAACTTTTTCTACAGGTATTTTTTGAAGCCACTGTTGAGTTTTCTGGTTCTACATATGTCACTTCGCATATATTTTTGGGGGAAATTTGTGATGTACGTGGAGAGTTAAATGAATGGCAAAAAGCTCATCATGATCCTCACTTAAGCCATATGGGTGAGAAGATGTTACTTAAATACAACAAGTATTGGGGTGAGCATAAGAACATGAATCCTTTATTGTTTATTGTTGTGCTTCTTGACCCAAGAGAAAAAGAACGTGGACTGCAAGTAATACTAGAAGACCTGATTGTGCATGATATTCCTTGGATGAAACAAAGATTGGTAAACAATTGGTTAGATGAAGTGAAAGAGGATTTTAATGAATTATTCACAGCTTATAAGGCAGAATATATAGGTGTAGGAAGTGTGTTAGCCTCGTCAGAGTCCGTAGGTGATACTGGTGGTAGTCCTAGTCAAGAGAGTTGTAGTTCTAGTTCTACGTCACATAGAAAGAGAAGACATAAGGCCCATAGAGAAGAACGTAAAACCCAGTTATTTATAACGGAGGATGTTGACAAATCAGAGGTGGAAAGATACTTATCGGAACAGATTTACTCACCAACAAAAGACAACAAAAATGGTTCGAAGTTTGATATACTCACTTGGTGGAAAAGCAATGCTGCAATATTTGATATTCTATCACTTATAGCAAGAGATATACTTGCTATTCCCGTCTCTTCAGTTGCAAGTGAATCTGCTTTCAGTACTGGAAAGCGAATACTTGGTCATTTCCGAAGTTCTTTAAAACCCCGAACTGTGGAAGCATTGATTCTCCTACAAAACTGGTTAAGGACACCGATTGATATGGATCCATCTACATTTGGAGCTGAAGAGAAGGAGGATGACGTCTTAGAGTCAGGTATACAACTTTCCTACATTGATTCTCCTACATTTGTCAAGTCTCTGCTGTTTTCAGTTTCTTACAATATAGTATAACCATATGTATATTTCCATCAGTAAGTATACTGAGACCTCTTAATCAACATTTGTTGGTTCTCCTTCGGTGCAAGGATTTCTATTTTATCATGTTGTTGTAATCAAGTGCCATGTAGCTTGAAGTCAGAATTGCTTTACAGTTTGCAATGCCTAAATCAGATCTTTTGATGACTGTAAAGGATGATTCAAGCATATAAATGCATTGCATTGTATTAGGTGTTGTAGAACTACCTGGCATGTATCTCATTAGGAAACCGTGAAGTTGCAGATATAGCTTTGGTGTCTTTTTATTGATGTAGTGGTGATATATGCAAAGAGATGTGAACTCAGAAAACAAAAAATATGCAAAGGATGACGGGTACTTGAACATGATTAGAGTTAGGTCTCTGTCATTATTCCTGTGTATGCTTGCACATGGTTTTGTTTGGCCATAATATGTTAAGGTTATAAGATAATGTCCTGCTTATTCAGCACTTGTAGATTTAGGATAACATTATTTCATGTCTGGGTTTCTGCCTTTTCTGAAATATACTGCCTTTTCTGAATACAGTGCTCTGAGTTGCATGTTAGTTCTAAACCTATCAAAGGAGCAGTTTCTTCTTCTTATTTTTCTGTACTTTTTTTGAAGTATAGTTACTATCTCGAACTCATAGAATTTAGCAATTTCCTAGCCTCTTATTTTGTCTTTCAAACATTAACAGATACAGAACTTGTTGTGATATTACTTGATGTTGGTATTCTGACTGAACTTTGCATCAAATCATTCACTATTATGACTGAATCTAACAAGAGATAACTTGTATGCAGATTTATTTGGTGATCTTAGTACTTATTCCATCATCGTAGATGATGATTGAAGAAGAAGGTCAATATGAAGAGCTTTTGGTGATGATACTGTTATATGAAGAACAAGGTCACGTGAAGAACATGGAATTGGGCTGGGATTCATCGTCTATTTCAAAAAGAATACAACTCTTTTCTTGAGAATACTTTTGTTTGTACATTTTTTATGGTTATGCTTTTGTTTCTAAATTCATCGTTGGTATACTAGCACAACATGCACGGTCCCTTTTCTTGTTCAGAGTCTGAAATTCAGACTTCAGAAAATCATGGAGAAGGGGGAAAAACGGTTATACCCGCCACCCTACCCTACCCGACCCGCCAGAGAATGGGTTGGATAGGATCTTACCCGTTTAATGGCGGATAGGGTGGCGGGTAAAAATTTTCTTAACCGTCAATAAACGGGTAGGGTGACGGGTATAGGCCATATCCTACCCACCCTACCCGTTGCGCAGCCCTAAAAATGAGGCAGGTGAGGAGAGTTGAGAGAGATAGGAACAAAGAAGTGAAAAAAACGACTGGTGGACACGACAGAAGCGTGTAGGATTTTCATTTTTGACGGGAAGCATGCGGGACTTGATTAATAAATGGGATTTGTAATAAAGTGCCCATGTAGGGAAATGTATTTAAGAAAATGCCACGTTTTTTTCATTATAAATTTAATACCCACGAATTGACCTTTTCCATCGCGTTTTTTTGAAAAAAACGGGTAACTACGTTTAATGCCTAGGTGGCACTTATTCTACCATGTAAAAAGACATAAAAAGCCCCCAATTATCTGACTATGACCGAGTTAAATCGAGATAACTCACTGCTCTTCTTCTTTATCTTTCAAGCATTCAAGCAAATACTGTACGTGCATTTTCAGTTCACCATATAAGCATACGAGTTAAATCTAGTAGCCAGCCCACTGTTCAAAGAAACTGTGTTACATATGAGAACATCAAATTATGACCTAATCCCATTAATTATCTCAAACACATATAAATTGCACTCAAATGAAAAGGTAAGTTCGAAGGCTGAATGAGTATTACTCCATTCATTTTTACGAACAGCTTCAATGCATCCTGCTAAAGATAAACTTAATTCATTACAAATACCAGCTGCCACCATTTTTCACGGCTATAACCTATATCATTTTTGTCTGCTCCAAACTTCAGCAACAACAAATCACGTCTGTGTCTGGCTCATCTCAATACTCAGCTTTTTTCTTAAACCCTAACAAGCTAACCATTTCAACAGAGTTTATATCAAACTTGAATTTGTTTAGTACCTCATCGAACCCCAGCTTCAATCAATTGCAACCCCCCATCTTCACGTCTAGTCAGCATCAAATTCATTCCCAAAATCGAGCACACGGACCCCAATTTTCCTTCTAATTTCTCTGTAATAACCTTTCTCACATATCAATATCCATACATTCTCTTCCAATTCCCTTTTATTCTCAGCTTCAATCTTCTAATTCCCTTTACAGCTTCACGAGGTACCTATCTCCTAACGTCATCACTTGTATCTCCCTTCTTATCAACTGCAGAAACAGTCAATCACCAAAACCCATCTTCTTCAGATCTCAATTTCAATTTCGAACACTAATTTATTCCATACTCGGAAACCCAAATTTCAGTAACTCAATAGACTCACTTCCTCTTCAATTCTACTCGATATTAATCAAGGGAAATAGTTCAAAGTAAAAACCCTAATTTAGAAAAAAAAATACTAAAATTAATAATCCTAAACCTAATTGATCAATTCAACTTCAAAGAAACATGCATAAGATAATTTAACAAAAACCCACCTCAATTAATTGATCAATTTCTTCTAATTACGAGATTGTTTAAGAACCTTAATAGCAATCACCAGTTTCAAACTCAAATTGAAACAACAACAAAAATATTAGTTAAAACCAACCACCAAATTCGTCTCTTTAATTCATCACTTTTGTTACACAGCAATTATAAAGTCTCTGCATGAAAAAATTTGTTAGCAATCAATCTCTTTTCAGAAACCCTAAGTTTTGTTCTTCAACCACAAACCCCATTCTTCTTCTCGTTCTCCCAGAATTGTTACAATGGGCGATAGTAATTACATACGTTCAGCAGAAAAGGAAGATTGACAGTAAAGATTTAGAAGGATTTGGAGAGAATAAAAATAGACAGAGAAAGAAGAAGGAAGAAGAAACAACGAGTGTTAAAGATAGGGAAGAGGCGATCATGTCTCTTAAGAAGCTAGAAGGCTAGTAATGTAATTTCAGCATTAAAAATTGACTAAGTCAATGAGCAAATACCAACACGTTAGACATGACAGAATTATAAACGGCATGGGCATTAAATTAATTATGAAAAAAACGTGGCATTTTCTTAAATGCATTTCCCCACATGGACACTTTATTAAAAATCTCTTAATAAATTAAACGGACTCTTACTAGATTAATTGATTTTTAAAGGGCAGATGGTGGACTAGTCCCCATCCCATTCTCCTACCATGTCATTTTTCTTTGATCAATAAATAAGGGATATTATTATAAAAGGCAGAATCATTCTCCTACCATGTCATTAGAATAGAATAATCACTGAACTTTTTCATTAATGGTAATACGGAGTTTGGATGGAAATTAAGGTGAAAAAAACAAAATCATATCGTAGAAGTACAATACCGAGTATGAAAAATTTGATAAGAGAAGGAGAAGGAGTACTGGAGTAAGAAAAATACAAGTATGCATAAAATCCCATTAAATCGGAATAAAAATGCTTCTTCTCGAAATTATATCCCAATCATTTTGTTTGTTTTTCTTCTTTAGAAAGATGTGCTCCCAAAATAAGAGCGATTTGCTCAAAGCTCTTGTAATATGGATGAAGATTTTGTCGTCAAATAAATCATCGATGGAGATTCTGACGCCGGATAAATTAACGATGAAGTTCTCGTCGCATAAGACAACAAAGATGAAGGTTTCGTCATTGAATAACATCTCTATTGATCTTAAAACCCAAACTAAAAAAACGCCATTAAAGCGTAGATAAACCTTCAAAGAGAAGATAAAACCACCATAATGGTATAAATAAGTAAAAAACATGATAACCACTAAATTAAAGTAACTAGCAAAACCAGAAAGCAAAAAAAAAAAGTGAAGAAACATAGTCAGATCTATCCAAAAACGGACTAGAACTGAGCAGAATAAAAGTTGTTG
The DNA here is from genome assembly GCF_003573695.1 of Papaver somniferum. Taxonomy (NCBI): domain Eukaryota; kingdom Viridiplantae; phylum Streptophyta; class Magnoliopsida; order Ranunculales; family Papaveraceae; genus Papaver; species Papaver somniferum. The sequence continues at coordinate 134,751,779 of NC_039364.1, forward strand.
GTAATGATTTTGTCCGACAAGAAGAAGGAAAAGGAGAGAGGTTTATATACATATTAAATTTTCTATTTAAACACTTAAGCTTTGCAAAATTAAAATTATTCAATAAAATCCAATAATTTTTCAAGATATAACTTAACCAGCTAATTTGATTAGAAACTTTATTCAAATAAGAAATGACATTCCTAGCATCGCGCCTAATACAAATACTAGTAAAGGATTTGCTTCTGGCGCAATTGATTGCTTCAGGAACGACCAAACTTTCATCCTTATATATACGGGTTCCTCGCTGGCGGAAACAGTATTGGATCCTCGATAACTGCCTGAGACATCGGTTTACACAATGCCAATACTTATTTATCAGTATTGGTGTCGAAAGAAACATCGCAATAACTTGGGGAACAATCTTGTGGGAGATCATCTTGAAAAACCGGGTATACAACAACCATGCCCAACTTTTTAGTTCAACAACCTGTATGGACGAGTCTTAATAATATTCCGAGATTAACAACTTAATGATACTCAATCAAGGAACAATGTTAAATTGCTTTATCTCTTTCTCGACACAATCATTCGTTAAACAGAAACGAGTCTGTAAACCAGATTATAATGTGAAAGTACTTGGACGATCACAAAAATCAATATCCAAGTTCGATCAAGTCTTATCCAAGAAACAAGGAAAGATTTATCAACTATGATTGATATAACGCACAACCTGTGTTATTTCAATTATATAAATAAAAATATAATACGAAAAAGAAATAACACAGACACCAAATAATTTGTTATCGAGGAAATCACAAATGCAGAAAAATCCTGGAACCTAGTTCAGACTTGAACACCACATTGTATTAAGCCGCTACAGACTCTAGCCTACTATGAATAACTTCGGTAAGGAATGTAGCTGTAGCTGACCAGGAATTTTTTTTCTTCCAATGGGTTGGGTTATGATCCGCTTGGTAAGCTCCGACTCTCTGGTACGCTATTCGAGAAATTAGACTTTCAAATTTTTCGGACCAATTCGATTTTTACCAAGAAAATGTTCATCGATTTATGCCAAACTACTTCATGAACATGCTAACTATTTCATTTCTAGGGTCATCGAATACGTCAAACTGCGGTATAGTTTTAGATATCATTGCTAACCGACCAAATGATATGAGTCACCTTGTGAAAGTGACAATCATCTCCAAGCGAACACCAAGGTAACCACTGAGGTAGTGGGGTGCCCTAGTAGGCCTGACAAAACACACCATGTCAAGTTCAAATACTGAGATTCTGCTGAACAGGAACATCGTTCAAGGGTCATTTAAATGTCGGAATTTTCGGGATACTTCTGGATACCAACCACCATCAGCCAGTGCCAATGGTCTTCCGTGTAACCACTGAGGTAGTGGGGTGCCCTAATAGGCCTGACAACACACACTGTGTCAAAAAGGTGAGGGATGGCCAGTGCCAATGTCAGGGTATTTCTGGATACCAACCACCATCAGTCAGTGTCGATAGTCTTACGGGTAGCCGCCGAGGAGGTGGCGTGCCCCAGTGGGCCTGACAAAGGTTGCCACTTAGGCCCAATAAGGGTTGCCACTTAGGCTCAACAATCTCATCATCGTGAAGGTTCATCCACCGATGATGGGGTACCAATTGTGGCCTAGTATATGGTATGAACTTTCTTGCAGTAAATGTTAGAGCGTTGCTCGGTCGAACTCGCGTGCGTTGCTATCTCAAGCATGTTTGTCAATGTTAGTGATCAAAACTATAAGTCTTGATTTCTAGTCTATTTTATCTAAGTCTCGGACTAGGATAGAAAGTGTAGTTGAGCTCAAGGACTTCATGGCGATTCATCATACAAGTAGAAGAACTACTCAAGGAACCGGTGGAACTTCTCGACAAAAAGGTATGTGAAGACTTGAACTTATCTATCACTCAAAAGTCTATCTACTCTATCTCCTACTTTTTGAGACAAGAAGTCGTATGCTATATATATAGACTTGGATTATACACATTTGGTATTTCGATCCGAGTATACCTCGCTTATCTATATCTCGAAATATGTGTTGGTAAGCTTTTCGCTTCGGTCAAGTTTATCTTTACCATGTGACGAAAGTCATGATATGTTTCAATCATCTTGAAAATTTCTTTGACGAGAAATGGTGTAACAACTATATAACGTCCTCTAAGAATGTTTCAATGATTGAAATGAGAGATAAGATTGCATAGCCAATGGTGGACATAAGCATTGTTGTGGAAACACATTTATGTATAAGTCATATTCCTTGAACCAAAGTTTGCCAACTTTGTTGATCAAGAGAACCGGAAGAATGGCGTGAGCCAAGTCCGCGAACTCAGTCCGCGAACTGCCGAAGTTCTCAAACCCGAGAATTTCTGCTGGAGTTGACAAACTACTTGCGTGAAACTATGTCCACAAAATCAGTCCGCGAACCCAGTCCGCGAACCGGGAAGTTCTCATACCCGAGAATTTCTGCTGGAGTTTGTAAACTCTGCCCGGTAACTTAAGTCCGCGAAACTAGTCTGCAAACTTGAGAAGGTTATATATATGAAGATGATTTCTGAACTTAAACTTAAAAAGACTAAGGAATGCAGTTTGCAAACCGTGGCTATAAAAGTTCATGAACCGATTCGAGTGAATCAAATCATCTTTTCTTCAATTGTGTCTTGTGTAGTACATAAGATTTCCTTGCAATTGAACAAATCTCTAACTAGTTCATTTGAGTCATTTGAACTAGTTATGGTGAAGAAGAACATGGTTGATATGAAATGCTCATATGGCTAACCTTTTGGTTAACTATTGTTGAACCAACAAGTGCATACGTTTGGGTACGGTTAACAAACCTAGAAGCGTGCATTGTCAAGTGTGTGTAACCAGCTAAGTTTTCGATCTAACGGTTGATAAATATTAGCTTGAATCTAAATCAGTTTTTCATCTAACGGTGAATATTGAATTCTTTTTTACTAAGCTAATATTGATTGCAAACCCTGATTTTAAAGACTATATAAAGGAGACATCTAATATTGTGCAAAACTAATCCCCACACCTTACGTGTGATACTAGTTTGCGTGCTAGAGTCGATTCTCCTTTAACCTCTGGTTTTATTTTCTCAAACCGGGTTAACGACTTAAAGAATTCATTGGGATTGTGAAGCTAGACCGATACTACTTTTATCGTAGTTGTGTGATTTGATCTTGCGTCTTCTATCGTACGAGTACAATCAGATTGATTGGCTTGAGATTGATATCTCCGATAGGCAAGATATAAAAAGTAATCACAAACATCTTCGTCTCATTGTTTGTGATTCCGCAACATCTTGTTTCGCTACCATACGATTAAGATTGTTCTGAGGTGATTGATAACTCTGGGCTGTTCTTCGGGAATATAAGACCGGATTATCAATTGACTCATGTTCACCTTGATTATTATCAAAAGACGAAACAAAACCTTTAGGGTTTATCTGTTGGAAACAGATTGATCCTTTGATAGACTTATCTGTGTGAGACATATTTGTTTATTGTCAAAGCCTGTGATTTTGGGTCGTAGCAACTCTTAGTTGTGGGTGAGATCAGCTAAGGGAATCAAGTGCGCAGTATCTGCTAGGATCAGAGGCGTAGGAGCATAACTGTACCTTGGATCAGTGGGAGATTGATTGGGGTTCAACTACAGTCCAGTCCGAAGTTAGCTTGGAGTAGGCTAGTGTATGTAGCGGCTTAATACAGTGTGTGTTCAATCTGGACTAGGTCCCGGGGTTTTTCTGCATTTGCGGTTTCCTCATTAACAAAATTTCTAGTGTCTGTGTTATTTCAATTTCCGCATTATATTGTTTTATCTTTATAATTGAAATAATACAGGTTGTGCGTTAGATCATCAATTAGAGTAATCCAACCTTTGGTTGTTGATTGTCATTGATTGATCCTTGGATATTGGTCTTTGGTACCATCCAAGTTATTCCTTGTATTTGATTGCTTGAGTAAATCAAATCAACAGGGAGATATAAACTCGTTGATATACTTTTAAGGTTGATTGAGTCTTGTTGATTCTCTTAAAAGTATATTCGACTTTGTCCATACAGATTGCTAAGCGAAATATTGGGTGGTGTTGTTAGACCCCCGCTTTTTCAGTAACCATCTCTCGTTAGATGGTATGAATTGCCTTAAAAAGACAACAACCATCTCCTCTCATATGATATGAGTTACCATGTGTGATAAAAACCATTGCTTAACTCACGAGCCGAGACAGATGATATGAATTGCCTCAAACAGTAATAACCATCTCTTGCCTCACAGGTTGTACAATTATCAGATGGTATGATTTACCTTGGATGGTAATAATCATCTCTCACTAGGTAGTATGAATATCTAGTGCTACAACTACCTCTAAAAACATTATATAATCCGCTAGGCTTGCAATCATCTCTGAATAAATGGTATGAACTGCAAGCGACAACCAACACTTTCAAATGATAGGAATAATCTTGTAGTGTTGTGTTGAACCGCAAAGCAGATGCCTATGTATCCTTTCTGTTGCTCAAAAATATCGCGCACTACCGTAGTTCGTCATCTTTCATTCAGATATTATGAACCGTTTTTTTTTGTAACAGCAACCATCTCTAACCTATCGCAACAATGTTTATCAGATAAAGTTAATTTAAATACAAAATTTACCAAACTGATTCCGATCTTATCCCGCCATTAGAAAAGCATATTATCACAGGCATATCTTGAAGGTACATCACAGGTGATATTTATAACTGTATGGGTAAGCGTACATATGTCTAAGCATACACATATACATTTTAGTATTTTAGCATTTAGACACAACAAAAGTAAATTAAAGGGTGAATTACTAGCTCGACCCTATGGGATAGAGCTAAATGTCTACATGATGCGCACTTCAGAATAAGCATCCGATTTAAGTCCTAATAATAATGCTTAACAATTTGTGGACAAGGATCAACTACCACATTTCTGATTCACTATAAAATGGCTCCACCACAAGTCAAATACTAAAGGAAAAACCTTAAAATATACAATAAGAAATGCCACCCAATTGAAATCCTTTACTGTGTCTAATTTCCCAACATACTTTGGCACAATATTTGGCCACTTTGAAACACGGTGCAATATGATGTTCAGACAAACCTCGCTTACTTCATTCTCATTTTTAACCAAATCTACATTTTCGCATACCGGTACCCGCAAATTATGGGACACCCGTTAAAATCCCTAATTGTGGACATCCTGCAAAAGTCCATGTTGTACAATAGCCTTTAACTCGTATTTTGTAAGACATACAGGGATTAATTTATTTAAGGGAACCTAATGCCAGTAATCCCATTAAATTAATGTAATATACTCAAACTTAGGACTGTCAGTATCTGTCCAATATCCGGAATCCGTTTCCGAGTATCCGAGATTTTATAGAATTTATCCGTTTTATCGAATATCGGATATCGAATTCGATTTTTTATAGGATATTTCTTCCTTAACATATCATAATCGGATTAGGTTACATCCGTTTGTTAATATCCGATATCCGATAAACTTTGTGTTTCTTACTTTCTTCAACATTTGTTTTTCTGTTTCTTTTCATGTGTGTATGAGAGTTAGAGACTTAACTATCTAAGAGTAATGTTTTTAAGAATGTTTATGTGTTTGAATGCGTGTTTGAAGACAATTTAGATAATATGTTTGAGAAATTAAACTTAAATTTCCAGTATGAATATGTTTTATAGGTTTTTTAACCTTTTCGTATTAGAAACCGAATATTATCGGACAAATATCCGATGTCCGATAGCTTAGCCTATCAGAATCAATATTATGATTTTTGCATCTTATAGGATATTATCGAATATCCGATAGCGCTTAATCTATCGGATAAGGATTCCTAATATCCGATGGATATTCATCCGTTGACAGCCCCACTTAAACTACCAGCTTGCACCTTAACACACATGAAAATGTTTGTGCGTTCTATCATATATTTTTTTCACCAAAGATGTTCGTAGAAATTCCATGTGAATTCACCTTAATAGTTCTGTACACGTTTATACCATATGAACAACGTATATTAATACACATGTCAAATCTCTAATTACGGGACTCAAATAGCCAAATCTTAATTTAAAATTTGTTTCACATATTTTCTATAAGCTCTGCTAGAAGTCGAAACGAGACATGACATTACTTATTTTATGTTTGAAATTAAAAGAAGGAAAATTTGCTATTTGGTCCTAAGCCCATATAGTTATTTATACTAGGATCCTACCAGAATTTTCTTTTATCCGAAGGTCCGAAATTAATTAAAACATGGAAATGACCATAATACCCTCGACTACCAAACATGTGTGTCTACATGCTCATTATGTTGAGTACATATCTGCTACACTGTTTACAAATTCGAGTACATATCTGCTACACTGCTTACATAATTTGAGTACATATCTACTACACTGCTTACATAATTTGGGTACATATCTGCTATACTGCTTGCAGGTTAAATTTCATTATTTGCGTAAGTTCATCACTTACTTTAGTTGTTTTTTACAATATAATTCAGCAGTACATATATGATGTACTTAAAAGAAACGGGTTAAAATGAAATTTTTCACTACATATATGTAAAAATTCATATACTACAAAAAACAGGATCTCTCTAGTGCTCCACTCCCATTGGACCACGTCCCCCCAAAGCGCCAACACTCTTCTTAACAGTAGACATATTGAACCTGTAAATGTGACCAAAATGTAACAATTGAAACACAACAACAATCCATATATGAATAATAGATAAAAATGAACAGTACAAGTAATATGACAAACATCAAAATTAATATTACCTAACGACGGTTCAATTTTATTTCGGTATTCCATATATGCATTGCCAAAATCATAAGAATTAACTGACTAAAATCTATGTATAAAACAGATTCAAAAAGCAGTTTTTCAGTATTTAATATATGTACTGTTAATTCACTATATAAAACAACTCCATGGCAAAAAAAAATAACAGAATCGAGATAGTCTTATTTCAGTATCGCATATATGTACTTGTGGATGAAACAACAACAAGTGATAAAACTAAGAATAAAACATAAACAAAAGCACTTTGTATAAGTATGCCACATATGTACTGCTGATTCATGAACTAAAAAACAACTACATGCAATGAATCTATCAAAAAAACAGAATCAAGATAATCTTATTTGAGTATCGAAGATATGTACTTATGGATCAAACAACAAGTGATAAAACTAAGAATAAAATAGAATCAAAAGTATTTTGTATTAGTATTCAACATATGTATTGATGGATAATACCCCTGAAACAACAAATAAGTATGATTTTGAGAAAATAAAGAACGGAAATAACAAGAAAATCAAATTGAGAGTTCAAATAAGTTAAAACCATCGTAATCTAACCAAAAAATCGAATAATTACGATCAAGATTCATAAAAACAATACGTCATATACGTACTGATGTTTAATACACAATCAAAAGCTGAAACCAAACATATAGAAGCATTGTAAACACAGAAAAATCGGTATGTCATATACGTACTGATGGTTAATACACAAAACCAAACTGAAACCAAACCAAAAGCCACCAAAATGAAACTAAAATACCAGATCTACAAATGAAACGAACGTAAAACATGATTTTATAACTAGATCTGGACTATTTTCATCAAAAACCACCAGTACATCATATACGTATTGATGATTAATACACAAAATCAAACTAAGAACAAACCAAAGACCAACAAAATGGAATTAAAACAACAGATCTACTAATGAAATGAACATAAAACATGACTTTCTATCTAGATATGAAGGATTTTTACCAAAATTGAAGTAAAAAATTAACGAATCAAGCATGAAGATCGTAAACACAAAAAAAAAAAAACGAATTCAATTCCTCTTTTCGGAACCCTAAAATCTGAATTTTGAATTTTTCTCCATGAAATCAAGAGATTTGGATCTCAGATTAAGATAAAATCAAGAAGAAACTTAAAATAATTAAAGATCAATATAGGTAAATCAAATTACAAGATACCTCAGGAGATCTTCATAGCCGGAGCTCTTCACCAAAGCACATATGAGAAAATGAAGAAGAAAAAGAATAGATCGAGAAAATGAAGAAAAAATGGATTTGGTTAATGCTTTTATATACTTAAGGGTGTTTTCGGTATTTAAAAATACGTCCTCATATGTTCCACACGTGTACAGAACCAGGGAATAAAGTTTTAGGTCCAATTTTGTTGTTTTCTTTTTATTATGGACCTCCAATTACTGGGCTTTAGTGGGTGGACCTGCCACTAACTAAGACCAATGTAATAGTACCTATTGGTAATTCCTACTTAAAAGAAAGCATAAGGATTATCTATGTGTGTAGTAATAATTGAAAGTTTTGCTCTGCTCCGTCACCCTGACATAAGCATCCAAATTTCTTCATGTCCTCTAAAACTCAACTTCTGAGAATTGATCTTACCAGTATTCATCAATCAGTTCTTCTTCTTGTGATTACCATTAGCAATTACATCATCTACATAACTTACTTATTACTCATTATTATATTTATTCGAAAATCTTTATCCAAACAAGAATTATCTCAACAAGAAAATATACAAGAAAACATTCAACAAGCTCAAAATTAAAAGCACACCGTTCATTAAACTTTACTTAAAAAGGTTCCAAAGTAGCATTCATCATTACATCTCAAATATGCTTTCAAGCTATTACATTTCCAGTTTTTCAAAACAATCTTTTACTAGTCCTGAACCAAATAAATTGATTACTTCTTTCCAAATCCTATACCATCTCAAACACCATAACCAACACCAAAATACTATAGCCAATTCAAATACTACTACTTCAAACCAGAAAATTTCCTTAACATCATCACCTATTCACATCAATTAGACACTAAAACACATTCAACAAAAACCGGCCGAAAAAAGACGGAAACTAAGAACCTGTTCACCGGAAGAATTCAGAAGACCAGGAATAAGTATCGAGAAAGCCATCTTGCAAAAAACTTGTTGATCATCTTCAAACTTTTTTTGAAGTCTGAAAAGTTGGACGCTTTCGATACCCCAAAAGAGAACTCTAAAAGTCTTCTTCATCGTTATTCCAGTCTTCATCCTCTTCATATTGTGCACTGTAACTATTGCCTGATGAAGCAGGGGAAGTTTCACCATCTCCTGACGAGGTACTCTAATCAATATCTTCTTCGTCATCACTGGCAGCACCACAAAGCTCTTCATCATCATCATCACTGGATTCTTCTCCATGCACGGTTCTGGCAAATATTCTTGGAGGGGATCTCTCATCATCACTGGATTCTCCTTCTCGCATGGTTCTGGCGAAGATCTTTGGATTGGCTCTCTCATGATCAAATCGCATGCGCATCTTCCAATCAAAATACCTCTTCATCCTCTTCATATCCTCTGCAGCATCAAAGTCTTCTTCACTGGTATTTACTTCCTCCACCGGACACTCAAACCCACCATCAGAACCCTCCTCTGAATCACTCTCAGTTGCACTGCCATACTTTGGACCTTTCTGGCGCTTCAGAAATCTCTCCTCCTCTTTCCGAATAACCCTTGCGAAATGTTTTGGTTTCCAAGCATCAAACAGAGCGTCAATCTCTTCTTCTTCTTTTTGCTTCCTCTCTTCCTCCTCTCTCTGACGAAATGCTGCCTCTTCTGCAAGTCTGTTTTTATCTCCCCCTGAATCTCATCTCTCAACCTCATTAAACCTTCTAATCCTAATGAAAAAGCAAGATTTTTCACTTGATTGTACTCACTGGTATTGGCAGAAATAATCGGAATGGGGTTACTGGAACTTGCCATTTTCCTCTCTAAATTACCTAATCCTTTCATTTTCTGGTAAATTTGATAATGGATGTGTTAATTTCTCCCCAAACCCCTCTTTTAAAGACTACAATTTTCCCATTAACTTCAATTTATGGCTATCAGTCATGACGCTTGGTTATTCACATCCCTTCAGAGCCATGCGTATTCCTTTCAACTTCAATATCATAATTACCTTATAAAACCCTATTTTCAAAACCTAACTGTTTCATTAGCCTTAACTCCCTATGGAACTGCAATCAAGAGGAGTATTGGTAGGGCATCCAACTTCGACAAAATATCTTGGTTCTAATTAAAATTTCGTGTTTTATGCAGATTAGGAGAATGCATCAGTTGGGAGGCACCATTGAAGTTTGGGGCATGTCTGCCATATGGGTTATCTCCAACACTAGTTTAGCCATCAAACCTACACCCATTACCAAAAAGCATATTACTAATCCAATCTATAAATCACCACATATTTTTTCCCACCATTTCTGTTGTTTTAACCCTCACCACCCATTTTATTATGCCAATACCATTATTACTCTTGGAAGTTTATACCACCATACCTATGTCTACCTGAAAAAAGACAAACCCATTTATGGTTCACCAATTCCTAACCTCATCATGCTTACGTACCACTCACATATATCCCATAAAAACTTACAAAGGATCTTTGGATTTGTCTACACTTGGTTCTCTCATCATATAATTCACGTGAATACTAATATCCCATCTCTGCCATTACACATAAAATATGGGAAGGACAAGGACAACGCGTATGATAAATCATGTATCCAAAGCGAAAGTAGCAGCACAACAATAACAACATTACACCAATTCTCTCCTGATAATTTGTCTTGCTTCACTCATCAGCTTTCTCATTCCTTTTTTAAGGTTCAAATGCATAAAAAAATAAAAACCTACTGCCACCTCTTCATCCATATAGTCCGTGATCTCTATCAGGATAGACCAATAAGAGATTCCTTTCTATACACCTTCATATTTTATGTTTTCTCTGTGTCTCTCATCCCAACCAATCTATACTCATATATATCTACTCTACATACCAAATGGAACCCTCGAATCTATCAAATAACTCTCAAAAGATAAACCAAGATATTAAAAACCTGTCTACCCAAATGGCTGAAAAATTAACATTACCATCTACACTCTCTGATCCAGTCTTCATTGACAAAACTGTCATTCTAGCTGAGTATGATAGTAATTGGAAGTGGTGTATGGTGGGATACTTATGCTGTTAAACTCTTGTTCCTACCTCCTCAATCCGCTACTACATCTGTAATCAATGGCCTCTTGCTCAATCTCCCACTGTCACGACCTTTAGTGGATTGCGCAACAAAGTTCTTATACGGTTCTTAGCTGAAGATGATTTCAATAGATTCAATTCGCAGAAACCTTGGTTTGTCTGTGGGTATCTAATGGTGCTAAAAGTATTCCAACATAATGATGGCCAACAAATTACCAACTATCTTTCATTGAAGAACTAATGTGGTTTATCCTGTGTAATATTCCAAAAGAATGTACTGAATTTGGAGATCTTCAGAAACTTACTTTCAACATGGGAGAACTCATTGAAGCTCGAAATCCTTATGGAAATCACCCTTTAAAGAAAAATGTCAAGGTGTGTGTCAGGATTCCAGTGCGGAAATATTTACCAGTAGGCATCCACTTGTTTACTAGTGGAAGAACTCAACCCTTCCTTATTGAGTGTAGATACATGAAAGTTCCAAGATGTCTCTGCACTTCATGCCTTGTTCTTGATCATAAGGAGATCAACTGTCCAGCTTGGAAGATGAAACAGAAAGCCATTAAGGAAGTTGCTTCTTCTAGTAGTAAATATGTTTTTCCTGTTGTCTCAAGACTTGTGATGCCATCACCACCAGTTAACAAACAAATTGTCTCTACCTCTACCGCAATAACGGATACCATCATGCAACATACAGAGATTGTGCCAGATACTCAAGTTGATTCCACTACTGCCCTTATAAGCAATAAAGGAAAAGCTAAGGATAATGATCAGAAGATGGAAAATACTACCCAAAAAGGTTTATCAAATACGTTTCAGATGGGACCTTTTGTCAACCGATCCACAACTTTGAAGATTTTTGATGTTGGTCCGATTCAACAAAACTCGACTCAGCAGAACAACGGGTTACCAATCATCTTCAAACAGGTTACTACTCAAAATGTTACTGTTGAAGCTTCTATCACTGGCTCTGAACCGGTTATTAGTAGACCGATTCGAACATCAAACTCTTCAAGAAGATTCAAAACTGCTACTGTTCCTAGTCCCAATCCCATTATCACCAGAGGAGCTCTTATCTCAGCTGAGCACGACGCTTTATCTAATATCAAAAGAAAGATTAATCTCAGGGCTGATTTGAGAAAATGTACTAGAGCTAATTCAAGTCTGGCTAATCTAGTGGTTATCCCAGGAGAACGAGATACTATTGAACCTGACTATGCTCAGATGTGCCCTCCAATTACTAAATTGGGGGAATTACCTGCTATTAATCTCTCAAATTGTTCTCTCAATACCCAACCTTTAATTGATTCTTATGGAAGCTATAATATACTTGTTGATACTTCTCCAAACAACAATGGTGTCCGCAATAATGTACCTGCTGATACTTCTCAAAGTGGTGATACTACCAGTGCTTCTCTTGGTGTCGGGTCTAATTCTACCACTCGGGTAAATTCTACCCCTTCACCCCCTTTAATTAATCCTGCTTCAGCTACCCCCATAAATCATTTCTCTGTCAATAATGTCAACTTCTAGCTTGGAACATTAGAGGTTTAGGTAAAAAAACTGCAAACAAGGAACTTAGCTTGCTATGTAAAAATGTTAATCCTGACATCATTTTCTTATCGGAAACAAAAATGAATAAAGATCTGGCTGCTAGGAAGTTCAAAAATATGGGATTTGAAAAAGTGAGGGTACAACAATCTCACCCAATATTTTGTTTAGCAATCTGTATGGACTAACTCCAATATACTTTTAAGAGAATCAACTAGAAAGTTAGACTCAATCTTAATAAAAAGTATATCAAAGAGTTATATCTCAATTTCTTGATTCAATCCTTACTCAAACTAATAGAAATCTGCGAGCCCGATTGAATACAAGAGAAATAACTTAAACGGTACCAAAGACCAATGTTCAAGGATCAATCAATTTCAGTCAACAACCAAAGGTTGGATTTACCAATTGATCGATTCAACGCACAACCTGTGATATTTCAATTATATAACAAAATATAATGCGGAAAAGAAATAATACAGACACCAGAAGTTTTGTTAACGAGGAAACCGTAAATGCAGAAAAATCCCGGGACCTAGTCCAGATTGAACACACACTGTATTAAGCCACTAGCCTACTACAAACTAACTTCGGTCTGGATTATAGTTGAACCCCAATCAATCTCACACTGATCCAAGGTACAGTTGCGCTCCTTATGTCTCTGATCCCAGCATGATACTATGCACTTGATTCCCTTAGATGATCTCACCCACAACTAAGAGTTCCTACGACCCAAAGTCAAAGACTTTAATAAACAAATCTGCATCACACAAAAAAGTCTACAGTAATAGATAAATCTGTCTCCCACAAAAATACCGAGGAGTTTTGTTCCGTCTTTTGATAAATCAAGGTGAACAGGAACCAATTGATATACCAGACTTATATTCCCGAAGAACAACCTAGAAATATGAATCACCTCACAATAATCTTAATCGACTAGCGAAACAAGATATTGTGGAATCACAAACGATGAGACGAAGATGTTTGTGACTACTTTTCTATCTTGCCTATCGGAGAAATTAATCTCAAAACAATCTTATGATCGCACTCAATCACGATAAAAATAGCAAGATCAGATCACACAACTACAGAGAAAATAGTTGGGTCTGGCTTCACAATCCCAATGAAGTCTTTAAGTCGTTAACCTACAGGGTATTGATAGAAACCTAAGGTTAAAGAAGAATCGACTCTAACTTACACAACTAGTATCAAACACGAGGTGTGGGGATTAGGTTTCCCAGTTGCTAGAGTTCTCCTTTATATAGTCTCCAAATCAGGGTTTGCAATCAATGCTACCTTTGTAACAAAACATTTAATATTCACCGTTAGATGAAAACCTGATTAGATTCAAGCTAATATCTTTCAACCGTTAGATCGAACTTAGATTGTTATACACACATGAAATGTAACTTCATTTAGGTTTGAGTAATCGTACCTAAACGTGTACAAGTCGTTGGTTCAACAGTAGTTAACCAATGGTTACCAACTTACCATATGAGCACTTTCATATCAACCTTATTCATCTTCACCATAGCTAGTTCAAATGACTCAAAAGAACTAGTTAGAGAGTTGTTCAATTGCTTAGATCTCATAGAAGTATACAAGACACAATTAATCGAAGCAAAAACAGTTTTGATTCACTCGAACCGATTCATGAACATTATAGCCACGGTTTGCAAAGATTGCATCCTTAATTTATAAAGTGAAAATTGAATTATTGTCCCTCCTTCTAATATGCCTTCATAAATATCCCTAACAAACTTTACAAATATCCCTAGTGGTATAATGGAAATTTTTATTAAAAAAGGGAATATCAGTAATTCCACATTTAACCTTCTGTGTTTTCTTCTTCTTTATCTCTGATAACACAGAAGATAAAGCGTCGTCACCTCCATCGCTCTCACCACCATCTTATTCATTGTTCCCATCACCACCATATCAATTGCCTCCACCACAACTAGCAACACCAATAAGTATATTTATTAGCAGAGTTGATCAATATTTTCGTTTTATTTTCAGATCCGATACAGAAAAATCCCTCTATTCTCTTTCCTCCTCTCGACATCAACCACCACCACCTCTGCAACTACCACCACTTCGCCCGCACCGTCACCTTCACCTCCGAGAAACAAATTGATCATCCAAGTAAATAAATTATATTTTAGTTCATCAGATTCATATTGATTGAGAGATCTAGTTTTTTTGGTTTCGATTTTGGTAATTTCGAGTTGCAGATAGAGAGAGTATAAGTTTTTCATATTCGGTTCACCGAAATTCAAGACCGATTCAGTTCATATGTCCATCATTTTGGTTGCATACAATTTTGATTTCAATTTTTGAGGGTTTCTGGTGATTTTGTTTCATTTCAAATGATTCAACAAATTATATGGGTTCAGGTATGATTCAAATTTGTGGTTTTTGATATTTTATTTTGGTATCTGTTGTTTTATTACTATTGAAGTTTGAGATTCGGCGAGACTTGTTAGAGTTGATGAGATATGGGCATAAGTGTATTCTGCAGTTTCATGGAGTTTGCATTGACGAGAACCATGGGTTGTGTGTGGTGTTCAAATTGATGGAAGAAGGGTCATTTCATGAAGTAATTCTGAAGAGGAAGAAGCTTATGGCTAGAGAAGTTGTAAAGATTTCGACAGATGTTGCGGAAGGGGTCAAATTTATGAATGATCACGGTGTGGCTTATAGAGATTTGAATGCAAAAATGATCCTTCTTGATTGGCAGGGAAATGCTTGTGTATGGATCTGGGTATTGTTATAATATTCCAGAGCATTGGGGAAGTGATGGAAAACGAAATGGATGGTTCCCGATGGTTATCTCCAGAGGTTTTATTTCCCCCAACTTGTTAGCTTGTTCATAGGTCAATTTAGTTTGTTTACAGACTCAAATGATAAAAAATTTTAGTGCATC
The DNA here is from genome assembly GCF_003573695.1 of Papaver somniferum. Taxonomy (NCBI): domain Eukaryota; kingdom Viridiplantae; phylum Streptophyta; class Magnoliopsida; order Ranunculales; family Papaveraceae; genus Papaver; species Papaver somniferum. Next base: position 134,767,392 of record NC_039364.1, read on the forward strand.
AATGAAACAATTTCAGCTGACTTCGAATTTGAAAATGATTCAATGAACTAGATTGAAATAAACATACTGATTTACATTTGCTCATATCACCCAATTAGGTCCTATCAGCATCAGCGTATAGTTTTACTCTTTTGGTAAAACATGCCCGAATCATTTTCGCATTCGTGGTTGCTTTATATTCGCATTTTTTATTAGCTTAAAGTTAAACAGAGTTTGATTGAAATGTGTATGGACGGTATCCATTTGTTGTCTGCTTTAGGTTTCTAGTAGAGTTGTTACAATTGTTTGGATACGATTTGGTGATGGTGGTGTTGTCGGTGGTGTTGGTGGGTGACATTTTGTTGTTTATAAGCTTAAATATCAGTTTTTGAATTATTGGTGTTGTTGGTTGTTTTACATTTTTTAGCAGTATGGTTCAGGTATTGGAGAGGGTGGTGGTGGTAGTTGTGATTTATAGAAGTAAGGAGCATGTGCTAGATATGGTGGAAGTGATAGATAGTAGTATGGATCAATTGTTGTTGTTGATCCCGTTTTGGCCTAGTTTGGTATTGCCGCGGCTTTTGCAAAAACACTTTTCTGATGTGCGTTGTTGTGCTGTGCTGTGAGAAAAAAGCAGTTAGACGTTTGGTAAAATATTTATTAAAGTTAAAGTTGACTAACAAAAGCAATCAAAGTGTGTTTGGTAAAATATCATATTCAACCATTGTTGTTGTAGTAAATGACAAAAACAAACATATATCTGAAAATAATTTTGTTTCAATTTTATTGGGTTTAAAAATAAATAAATTTTTACTATTAAATATAAACATATAAATTTACTTAACCACTTTTTTTAATATATATATATACACACATATATATATATATATATACTTTTTTCATACAAAAGATCAAACTAAAATTAAATAATTATTTAATATTATTATCAACTGTGTTATTAAACAAATATTTTATTTATTATTTAATATTTGTTTTTATATTTATTTTTGACAAACTAAATGAAATGGTATCATAAAATAGTTTGAAAATAAAATATAATAATATTTAAAGAATAAAATATAAGAAATAAAAATTGATTATATATATATATATATATATATATTTAAGGGTAATTTTTGTCATTTACAAATTAAATTAGGGACAAAAAGGATAAATTAAACATCAAATTTTGGTGGGACCAAAGCTTATGAAAGCACTTCGATTTTTTTGTACCAAACACCAATTTCAAAAATTATTAACATATATAGGTTTTGAAAGTGCTTTTGGAAAAATAAAAGCATTACCAAACCCAGCCTTTTATGGATCAACTGCTTTTGTTTATCCAGTTTTTTATGGATCAACTGCTTTTGTTGATCCATTTTTTATGGATCAACTACTGTTGTTGATCCCAAGTAAAAAAGATCTCTGGTATTCAGTTTTTGTAGGATCAACTCATGTTGTTGATCCCGTTTTTTATGGATCAACTGTTTTTGTTGATCCATTTACTATGTGGATCAACTGTTGTTGTTGATCCCGATTTTTATGGATCAACTATTGTTGTTGATCCCAAGTAAAAAAGATCTTTGCTATTCAGTTTTTATAGGATCAACTGTTGTTGTTGATCCCATTTTTTATGGATCAACAACTGTTGTTGATCCCAATTTTTATGGATCAACTACTGTTGTTGACACAAATTTTTGGTGGTGGTGGCGGGTGGTGGTGAGACGACGGCGGTGGAGGACTGGCGGGGACGGCATCGATAGTGGTGGAGGTGGTGGTGGTGGCGTCGGACCAGTGGTGGTGGTGGTGGCGGACTGGCGGCGGTGGTGGTGATTGTGGTGACGGACTGGTGGTGGTGGTGTAATGGTGGTGGGGTGGTGGCGGTTGGCAGGTGGTGGGTGGTAGGTGGTGGTCGTTGAACGGTGGTGGTGGAATCGTAATTGAATGTTGGTGGTGGTGGTGGACGAGTGGTGGTACTAGTGGTGGTGGAATGGTGGTGGTGGTGTGGGTGAAGTAGTATAAGAATAAATTTTGTTCCATTTTTTTGAAATAAGGAATAATATTATATGGGTGAGGGTATTAAAGTAATCTAATATTAAATGGATAATGTCATCAAAAAGTAGGAATATATTTATTGTTGTATAAGAATATATTTGTAGGATGTTAAAATTAGGGATATATAATTAATATACCCTAAAATTTATAAATGTCTTAGTTTACGAATTAAACTGATTTTAGAAAATAACCCACTTAAGTATGCATACGGGTACGCATACTTAAGTACCCGGGCTGAGCTTGTTTTCAGTTCACAAACTCCAGCAGAAATTCACGGGATGTGAACTTCCAATAGTACGCGTACAGGTACGCGGACTTAGCTCCGATTATCCTAAACAACAAAGTACGCATACTTTGGTTCAAAGATTTTGGACTTACACAAGTATGGATTCACATACAATGTTTATATTCAAACATGGTTATATATTCTAAACCCTCATTTCAATCATTGAAACATTCTTAGAGGATGTTATATAGTTGTTATTCACAAACTATTTTTAATCAAAGCGATTTTCAAGTAATTGAAATAATCAACATGACTTTCGTCACTAGTAAAGATGAACTTGGCCAAAGCGAAAGCTTACCAACATATATTTCGAGAAATAGATAAGCGAGATAAACTCGGATCGAAATAGCAAATGTGTATAATCGAAGTCTATATAGCAATACGACTTTATCTCAAGATAGAAGATATAATAGATAGAATTTTGAGTGATAGATACACATACCTTTTTGTCGATGAAGTTCCACCAGTTCCTTGAGTAGTTCTTCGTCTTTGCATGATGAACACCGTGGAGTCTAGAGCTCAACTACACTTTCTATCCTAGTATGAGACTTAGCTATAAGTAGACTAGAAATCAAAACTTATAGTTTTGGAAACTAAACTTGACAAACAAGCTTGAGAAAGCAACGTTTGCGAGTTCGACCGAGTAGTGCTCTAACAAGATTTCCTTGAACTTTTAATGTTTCTAGCATTGGTAGGAGTGGTGGTCTAGTCTTGGCTTGGAAGAAGGAAATTCAACTCAACGTTATATCATCCAGCATGAGGGGCATCTATGTCACACCTACTGACATTATTCACTAAAAAACTTGCCACATCCATTTTATGTATGGTGAACCTAACAGTAGTTTGAGACATGCTTTTTGGGAACAACAATGCAAACAGTCTAATGCTCCCTTAGATGAACCCATTTTCTTTATAGGTGATTTTAATGCTCTTCTAGGAACTAAAGATAAAAATGGTGGGTTAGAGATTGATGACTCTGAATTATCAAATCTTATGAATTTTTGTTCTGTTTTCAATTTGCATGATCCAGGTTTCTCTGGTCCTAGATTTACTTGGTCCAATATGCAACAGGGTCCTGACTTAATTCTTCAAAGGTACTATTTGGCTTATGGGCAAGAAATAAATTTTCATAAATCTGGTAATTTAGTAGAAAAATTTCTGAACACAGGAAAGTTATTCTGGCTATCCCCCTTTTTCAAATGGGAGTTTTTCTCATTCCTAAACACCTTTGTAAACAAATGGATTCCCATCTTTGTAAATTCTGGTGAGGGAGAACTTTAGATCCTAAAGACAGGAAACTTCATCTTTTAGGATGGGATATTCTATGTTCCCCTAAGGCTGAAGGTGGTATAGGCTCTAGAAAGGCTGAGTTAAATAATCTGGGCATGCTGGCTAGAAATGCCTGGAAAATTCTAGAAAATCCTACTTGTATGCTAGCTACTGTTCTTAAAGCCAAATACTTTCTTACAACTGACTTGGAAGTGTTTGCATGCTATAAAAGAACTTATTAAGCCTTTCATCTCTTGGATTGTTATGGATGGTTATTTCATTGACCTCTGGTGTGACAAAATGGATCCCAACTTTGGGTTAAGCCACACCTAACCCTTTAGTCCCACCTGATCCTAGTATTAAAGTCTCTTATTTCATTGGTTCTCATACCAGAACTTGGAATCTGTCTAAACTAAACACTCATTTTGATAATGCTTTTGTTAAGAAGATTGTCATCATTCCCTTAAGCCAGCTTTGCACTCCTGATAGGAGGGCTGGGATCTTTCAAAGAATGTCAAGTTTTCTTCAAAATCTGCCTACATGGGGCTGAGAGGTCTTAGGTTCTCCCCTTGTAAAAATATTTGGATGCGTATCTGGAAAGTTAGGGTTCCCTACAAAATCCAAGTATTTACTCGGAAAGCTGCTAGAAATGCTCTCCCTTCCAGAACTGTCTTGCATACTAGAATGCCCATGCATAATGTTGAATGTGCTAGGTGTAATGATCTTCATGAATCCATAATGCATGTTTTAGTCCTTTGTACTTTTGCTAGCAGAGTCTGGTTCCTCTCTGATTTCTACGTTAACACTCAATTTTTTCTAAACAAAACTTTCGTTGAATGGTTAATGTTTTGTCTAACTGACCATGGACTAGTCTTCCTGATGAGGCTCAATGTTTTTTTGTTACTATCATGTGGTCTCTCTGGACTAGTAGGAATAATCTCATCTTTAAAAATTTAAAAGAAACTCATGTTACTGTTGTAGAAAGAGCCAGGGCCATGCTACTAACTAGGAAATCCTGTTTTACTGTCTCACCTACTACCCCTGTCAATCTATGTGATAAACGGATACCCCCCTCTTTTCGATGGATAAAGTGTAATATTGATGGGGCTTATGATGACATTACTGGAGCTAATGGTGCAGGATATGTGATGAAGGATTTCTCAAGCAAAGCCTCGTTTTGTGCTTCCCTGGTTTTTGAAGTAATGTCTGCAGAAGAAGCTGAAGCCAGAGCTATTTGGGAAATCCTGAAGAAAGCCTTGGAACATAAGTTAACACACATCATTATTGAAAGTGATGCGAAGAATCTCATTGAACAATTTTCAACTAGCTTGTTTGATGGAGGTGTTCGTACGGATGCTATCTTTAAAGACATTCAGTTACTTTCTTCTAAGTTATTTTGTCACTACGGGAAATCCTACATTTCAACACACGCTGGCTACCTCAGACATCTCTGTAGGGTCTTGCACCATATCTAAAATGACAAAACTTTCTGTATGATAACAAATCCAAATGAATACTAAGTTGATGGATGAGATAAAGCTAGGACGTACATGGTATCCAAATCTAAGTTAAACCCCAAGCCTAAACTACCAAAATGGAATTTAAGGTTAAACTACCCATTCTCTTTAATGGCACCATTTAGTAGTCCTCATCGTAAAAATGAAAAAAAATCACAAGAACCAAGATTCAAAATTCAAACCAAAATTATACTAGCAGCAGGTCCAGATCATTTCCTTGGAACTACAAGGCATTTGTTAATATATGCTGCCCAACTAGAGTTACTCCAAGTCAATAACCACTCACCGTATCAGACTACTAGAGAATGCTCACGCCAAACACATTAAGTACATATAGATGTTGATTCTTAACATTTATATTCCAACTAGCATCACCCTAGTCAACAACTACACCTAATCGAACTACCAATTATAAGACTGGACGGCTAGCACCGGAAAATGCCAATGTTTGTAACCAACACAAAAATAGGCAGTTCACAAGTAAATAAAAATATACATTAAGATGATAATGGTCTAAATCAAAATAACAAGATTTAGTAACTCTGAAAATGAACTTAATTTATATAAATACCATTGTACACCATCCACTAAATGTGGTGTATCTCGTCAACTGCTTATCCAATTTAAGGTAATTTTACCATTCTGGAATAGTTCAGCAATTTCCCGCATTATCTAGCTATAACATAATGCTAATTAAGATGCTATGATTCATCTAGACTAGCATAAGAGGTTCTGTCAGGAAACAAAAAGCATGCTTTCAAAAAGGATGTTCTTTGAGAGATTTTACCAAACATTCATGGGTCATATTCTAATGAAAATTCAGAACTATTCATTAGTTTGAAATTATAATATCGCATTTAATTCTTAAGATTGCACCTAAGAACGAAGTATGCATCTAAAAATAGAAATCAATACACATGAAGTAATTTCTTTCAAACCCATACAAGCTATATTGAATCTTGTATCACCAAAGAATTTTACACAAACAACTACCATATATTTCAGACTTCTAAAAATCTAGGGTTAATAAATCAATCAACCCATTGGACTCGTTGATCACGAATTTAACCTTACAAACAGACTTGGGAAAAATCCCAAATTATGATTATTTAACCTTTGTTTCTCTATATATTTTTCAATCAAATCCAATTTGAAGAAGAATTTACAACAAAGTACCTAATCACGCATAGGTCTAGTGTAATAAACAAATTGGAAACTTTAAGGAAATCGTTTGGATAAATTTATTGAGAACTACCAGCCTGAAATCAAATTCTCGATTTGAATAACGACAATTCCTGATCTCCATGTACAGTCTAACCAACATGCATGAACGCTATCAACAACTATATGTTAAATTACCCCCACAGAGCTTACTAACTTTTTTCGTGATTTCAGTAATTTTATCTAAATTTTCATAGGATGAAAGAAAAGAAAGGAAAAGGGTGGCCACGTGTCTTGCATTCTAATTTTCTTTTTATTTTACCAAATCTTCTACTAATTGGACACATTATGTTAATGATTAATGAGGGACAATTTAAGAGTGTTAAAAGCATTCCTTATTTGACTACTAGGCACGTAATTTTATTAACGAGTTCGGTTTAAAGCAAGCAAAGATTTTAGATCATCACAGTAGTTGAGCTCGAACCCAGTCTCACACCGATTCAGGTACAATCGCGCTCCTTGTGCCTCTTGAATCCCAGCAGGACTCTGCGCACTTGATTCCCCTAGTTGACGTCCTTTACAGCCTAGAAGTTGCTTCAACTCAAAGAACAAGACTTATAAGCCAATCTGTCTCCCATAGATAAGTCTATTCTAATTTCCGTTTAGATCAAAGATCAAGGTGAAAAGAAATCGATTGCAATAAGCATAGAGCTCAGCAACCCTTAAAATCCGATACTTATGACTCCCGAAGAGCATCCTAGATTATTATTCACCTCACAATAATTCAACTAATAAATAGAAGAAGTTATTGTGGAGTCACAAAGTCTGAGATGAAGAACTTTGTGATTTCTTTATATCTTACCTATCGGAGATAAATTCGAGATAACTCATAAACGAGGTAAACTCAAAACGATAGAAGTGTAAGATCAGGATAGATGAACTATCAAAGATAAAATAGTCATACCTGGCTTCACGAATCCCAATTGAAGTCTTTAAGTCATAAACTTAATTATGTTTCTCAAAAAAATCTGGAAACCTAAGTTAAGAGAGAATCGACTCTAGTTTGCAACTAGGACAAATCAAAAGTTTTTGGATTAGTTTTTCCAGATGCAAGAGCTTCTCTTTATAAGATAATAGGTTGCTTACGGCTGAGATATCTTTGTAATCAAGAAAATTACATTCACCCTTAAATGAATTTCTGACTTGAGATTCAAGCTAAGATAGCTTAGAAAATAAGCAACTGTATCCACCATTAGATGGTTTAGCTTGAGTTTCACACGAATGAAATACACAATCTTAGATAGGGATGAACCATACCTAAACGTGTACAATGAGTAGGCTCAATAACGGTTAACCAAAGTTAGCCATATGAACATAATAAACTTTTCGTCATTTACGTAAAACACTCTAGATTCAACTTGATAATCAACAAAAACTTAATCAACGATCAAATATATATCTAACATGTGTTTGAGAGAGTTATTTCAGATGATCAATATCTCATAAAAATATTTTTGAATGCATCTGAATATATTCGACTGGGTAAGTACGCATGTTGGGTATGTGTACTACATCCAATTCGTGAGTTGTAATGCTAAGATATGCATACTAGGTATGTGTACCCTCACGACAGTTACAGTTCAGGGACTCTTGTATGCACACTGAGTACACATATTCCCATGAGTTCACGAGCAAAAACGTTATGGTATGCATACTGAGTATGTGTACTAAGGTGTCTTTAGCCGAACCATCAACTGACTATTACAAGGACTGAGTACGCATACTAAAGTTCCGGATCTTTCCTAATCTCACCGATATGCATATTGGGTACGCATACTACGGCTCCGGACCCATCACAAGTACGCCAGTACGTGTACTAGGTACACATACTAAAGTTCTAGAGCCAAACTAGTTTCGCCAGTTTGTGTACTAGGTACGCATATTGTCCTGTATCCAGAAGTCAGTATTTTGTAATACTCTTGATAATCGATTTGAAACATCCTCGGAAGACGATAATGGTAATCTCACACATACCACTTGTTCCAAGTAATTCTCAAATGATTACTTAATCAGTGCGAAATATCCCAAGTTAACATCAGATGATTGTCTCGTACGGATCATATAAAGTGCTCAAGGTTATTTTCACATGATTGAAATGAATCAAAACAGAACTTTCTTGAGTAATGATAATCTCACACATATCATTATCCAAGGATATTTTCAATTGATCATATTGAACAATAGATTGTTCGAATGACATATAACTTAACTCATATTTCGAGAAATATATTTGGAATAAACACAACTCGAAATTTTCATTGTGCAATAATTTAAAGTCTACTTAGTCATACGACTTAGTCTCATTTTAGTATATAGGATATATCTGAGTGAATGGATGGTTCAGTCTTCACATACCTTTTGTCGACATAGTTATCCAGAGTTCTTCAGTTGATCTCCAATCCAAAGTCTTCAGTTAATCTTCTTCTTCAAATGGTGAACGTGGTGAAGTTCGATGCTCAACTACACACTTTTATCCTAAACCGAGACATGACTATGTAGTAAACTAGAAATCAGGATATAGTTTTGATCAACTAAATTTGACAACAAGCTTGAGACATAAATACTTGCGAGTTCTACCGAGCAATGCTCTAACAATCTTCCCCTTTGTTAATTTTAGTGACAAAACTACCAATACATATGGATTAAAAAAATAAAACTTTGTATCTACTGATCCACCATGCTTGATTTTCTTGGTTCTTCAACTTCTTGAATTATTCGTAACTTCAAGTTCTCCAGCGATTCTGAACATGGTCAATTCAACATCATTGTTTTTGAAGATCCGTAGCGATGTCAACTTTGAAAACAAATATTCTCAATCATTGTCATACATCACATAGTACAATTATCTTTATCAAAGTCCATATGTATCATAACTTCGAAATAATACTACAGTGATATGTTTTCTCCCCCTTAGTCAATACTTCCATCTTTTTCATACTAGGTAAAACCTATAGATATGAATCCACTCCCCCTTATATAATAATCCGTAATCCATATGATGTAGTGTGAACTACTACAAAATTCTCCCCTTTTTGTCAATATAAATTGATAAAGGTACGAAAATTATGGGTTCATAATGAATTCTCAAAAGTTAATTCATGACTAACGAAGCATATCAACTTTTCTTTACATGATATCACATAGTCGAAACTTAGTGTCTTCATCAATTGGTTTATTAAGATACATGCTAACCCCTACATATTCCACAACCACTCTCTACACAAAAATATAGCAATTAAGCACAAGTTCATTTAAGAACTCTCCCCCATTTAATGTCATTCCCAAGAGAACAACGTGAGCGGATCTCTTTGAACATTAAAAAATCGAGTAGATTTGTATCCAAGAATCAACGAGAAAATCCCATAAGATAAATTTAAATGGTAAAACTCAACATAAGAGATTCTTACGGAGTAAATGCAGTACTTTCACATAAAGTGGATCAAGGAGAGATCAACACTGCAGAATATCTCAAAAAGTTCATCCTATTTTTTTTATCAATACATACATAAAGACATAATAAATTCAACTTTTGAGCATATATGAAATATCAACTCGATTCACGAAAACGTAAAGGCTTATATATTTCATAAGACATTTGCAATATATAAAAATAACCAATAATGATTAAAATACTTCAAGTTCATCGTCCAAACACTTGGAATTTGAATAAATAAATCTAAAAACATGCAAGATGAAAATCGTTGGAAATAGCTTGAGTACTCACAAAATATGTTATACCAAACCCTAGTAATCCTTCTCAAAAACAAGAAAAAATTCTCATGAGAAGTTTCTTAGACATTAAGATTCTTGAAGAATTCTTTATCATCACCGAACTCACTATCAACAACAGGCATTGGAACATATGGTTCGTGAATAAAAGAGTTAACTCCTTCAAACCTTTTTGACTGTTGTCTAACCAACAGTCTCTGTATCTCCAAAGATCTTTGTAGAATAGCTCTAAGTCCCTGCACCTCGATTATGATCTTCTTTATCTCTTCGAGAACATTAGAAAACCTATGATGGTTTGAGCTGTTTTCCCTAGGTTTCTTCATGTTCTTCCTTTTCCTTTTGTGAGGTAACTGATAAGGATAGGATATCTTTTTTTGCTTGGAGTTTCCATGATTCGTTAGAATATATATGTTTGTGTTTAATACAAATAAATATTGCTCAACAAACAGCCTTCTTATAAAAGAGTTCCAAAGATGTGTGAAGAAGAAGATATCAACATCAAGGGTTACGGAACATACAAGAAGAGATTATATAGTTCATGTACTAAACAACAAACAAACCTATAAGGATGAAATGTTAATTTTAGCCTTCTTTGTTTGTACAGAGTACAATATTTTCAATACCATTACTTGAACGTAATTCTAGTAATAATATTTAAGACACAAACCGATATTGACTCTTACTTGTATAATAAGGACATGTCAGGTTGGAGGTTGATTCAGGAACCATAACAGTACAAGCACCCAGGCAAAGTTGAGATCCTAAAACATCTTAAGTGGAGTTTTCCTTGGTAAACGAAAAATCCATAACATCCTCCAAAGATTTTGATGAAGCATCATCAAGAAAATTGTCAAGATTGATATGAGTATTGCTACAATTATCAAAATTGATATTTTATCTCAGTAGTGTTACGCTTGATTTATCTTCTTCTGCAGAATCATGATTATCAGAAGTTTCATCAAGAGTTGCAGCAAGACCCTTGTTGCCAGTGTATTTTCTAAGATTTGGGCACTCATTATCAAAGAGAACGAAACCTTTACATTTGAATAAATGTGGCATATCCTCATCATCAGCATCATTTGAATACCTTTTTTAAGGATGAATAAGATTATGGGGCTTAACTGATGATTTAGGTTTATCTCTAGGGAACCGTTTACTTATTTTCAAAATAAGATCTCTAAACTGCTTTGTGATCAAGGAAACTGAATTCTCAAGATCTTCACCTGATGAATTCCAGAGTTGCCAACACTTTTACTTTTATCAAGTAGTTCAATGTTTTTTTGTGCTTTGAATGCGATAGCCTTTCCATCCTTGGGTTTACATTCATGATCAAAGATCTTTAACTTTCCAACAAGAGTATTCCTGGAAAGTGTATCAAGGTTATTTCCTTCAACGATGGAATGTTTATTAGACTCGTCTCTAGATGGTAGCGATCGGAGAATTTTCATCACAATATCCTTTTTCAGGAATAGTCTTACCGAACGCATAAGATGCATTAACGATTTCAAACACTTTGTGATTAAACTCATAAAACGATTCTTCATCAGCCATACGAAGGTTTTCCCAATCAGAATTTAGGTTTTGAATCCTATTTTTTTCTCCAGATGTATTCACTTCAAATACGGTTACTAAGATATCCCAAGCATCTTTAGATTTATTGCACGTAGTCACATGGTGCTGAAGATATGGGATTACGACATGAATAATAGTATTCAAACCGTTAGAATTATGCTTTGCAGCACTACCATTAACTAAAATTGTTGGAGGATTGTAACCATTTACAACACAGATCCAAGTTTGGAAGTCACGAACTTGTAAAAAGGCACGCATAATAATTTTCCACCATAAGTGATTCAAGCCATCGAAGACTGGCGGTACGTTTATGGAGATAACACTTTTTGTAAGAGCATAGCTCGGTTGAACCCACCAAGCGTTGGTATGTCGAGTTTGCTTGTCATATTTTAGTGAATCAAGTATTACGTGAAGACTTGAAGAATGTGAAGAAGTAAGATGCTACAATGATGACATCATCCTTCCACTTGAGGTTAGTAATATTTTACTTGAACCGTTTCATTCCCTAACGTATCTTTCAAGTCGTGCATATTGAAAACGTAACTGCGAAACTATGAATGATTATACTCTAGTTAGACGTAGTATTAAAGAATACAATACGAAGTATAATGCTTATCTTTTGAACTTCGTATATAAGATATCGACATAATCGTATGAATGCTATTGTGTATGGGTATGAGGTGAAGATTTCGTCCTAGGAAACAATGTTTTTACATTTTGTTTAAAGGAAGTACAATTCATAAACTTGTGTTATGAATCGAAAAGGAAATCGCTAGGCTTATTGGTATTGTTATTCATTGCAAATCTTTTTGAATTACCAATATTTGTGTTTAGTATAACCGCTCATGATTTACTTATGTTCTTGGTAAAACTATTCACAAGGCCTGACTTTTGTATTGGTATGACTTTTATTAATGAAACCGACCTTAAGTAATCACCTTAGATGGTATGATCGATTTGTTGTAACTGGTATGACCAACTTTAGGCAAAGGGGAACCGATTCTAGAAAGAGGTGCGACCGGTCACAAAAGGGGAATCGATCCTTGTAAGAGGTGCAATAAGTTTTTAGTTATTTGGATCCAATCCTATGAACATGTGCAACACGTTTTTAGACATTGGGAACTGATCCTATGGACATGTGCACCAAATACAAGTTAGATACCATATATATGTGGGAACCGATCCTAGTACCTATTCAACCAAGTTTTGGTAACTAGCGTGACTAATTCTAGTACCCACATGGAGGTAGAACCGAAACCTGTTTTGTTAGAACTGTTAAACCCATGTTTGGTGATTTGATAGGATAATCAATCACGTAGTTCTTGGAAGTCAGATGAACCAATTCTCAACTTGTTTAAAAGTGTGGCAAATCGGTTCCAAGATTGTAAGTATGAAAAAGGACTTACAAAGTAAAGATGTCGACATACTTTGAACATGTGCAGTAACGCTTATCTTTTATTGTTCAAAGATATTCCTTAATAGATAAAGGTGAAAAAACGGGGATCTAACAACACCACCCAATATTTCGCTTAACAATCTGTATGGACAAACTCGAATATACTTTTAAGAGAATCAACAAGACTCAATAAATTAAAAGTACATCAACGAGTTTGTATCTCTCTCTTTATTTGATTTACTCAAGCAAGAACTGCGAGTTCTAATCAAATATAAGGAATAACTTAGATGGTACCAAAGACCAATATCCAAGGATCAAACAATATCAATCGACAACCAAAGGTCGGATTTCCAATTGATTGATTTAAACGCACAACATTGAAATAACACAGACACCAGAAATTTTGTTAACGAGGAAACCGCAAATGCAGAAAAACCCCGGGACCTGTCCAGATTGAACACACACTGTATTAAGCCACTACAGACTCTAGCCTACTCCAAGCTAACTTTGGACTGGACTGTAGTTGAACCCCAATCAATCTCCCACTGATCCAAGGTACAGTTATGCTCTTACGCCCCTGATCCCAGCAGGATACTGCGCACTTGATTCCCTTAGCTGATCTCACCCACAACTAAGAGTTGCTACGATCCAAAATCGCAGGCTTTGACAATAAACAAATATGTCTTACACAGACAAGTCTATCAAAGGATCAATATGTCTCCCACAGATAAACCCTAAAGGTTTTGTTCCGTCTTTTGATGATAATCAAGGTGAACAGGAACCAATTGATAATTCGGTCTTATATTCCCGAAGAACAACCTAGAGTTATCAATCACCTCACAACAATCTTAATCGTATGGTAGCGAAACAAGATGTTGCCGAATCACAAACGATGATACAAAGACGTTTATGATTATTTTTTATATCTTGCCTATCGGAGATATCAATCTCAAGCCAATCAATCTGATTGTACTCGTACGATAGAAGATGCAAGATCAAATCACACAACTACGATAAAAGTAGTATCGGTCTGGCTTCACAATCCCAATGAAGTCTTTAAGTCGTTAACCCGGTTTGAGAAAAGAAAACCAAAGGTTAAAGGAGAATCGAATCTAGCACGCAAATTAGTATCACAGTAAGGTGTGGGGATTAGTTTTGCAGAGTTGCTAGATATCCCCTTATATAGTCTTTCAAATCAGGGTTTTGCCTTGGTCACAAAGCAAACACTATCCACCATTAGATGAAAACCTGATTTATATTCAAGATAATATTTCTCAACCGTTACATCGAAAACTTAGCTTGTTATACACACTTGACAATGTACGTTTCTAGGTTTGTTAACCGTACCCAAACGTATGCACTTGTTGGTTCAACAATAGTTAACCAAATAGTTAGGCATATGAGCATTTCATATCAACCATGTTCTTTTCATCATAACTAGTTCAAATGACTCAAATGAACTAGTTAGAGAGTTGTTCAATTTCAAGGAAATCTTATGTACCACACAAGACACAATTGAAGAAAAGATGATTTGATTCACTCGAATCGGTTCATGAACTTTATAGACACGGTTTGCATACTGCATTCCTTAGTCTTTATAAGTTTAAGTTCAGAAATCATCTTCAGATATATAACCTTCTCAAGTTCGCAGCCTAGGTTCCCGGACTTAAGCAACCGGGTAGAGTTTACAAACTCCAGCAGAAAATCTCGGCAAGAAACCTTCCGCCGGTTCGCGGACTGGGTTCGCGAACTAGTCTAGTTTGTCAACTCCAGCAGAATTTCTCGGGATGAGAAGTTCGGCAGTTCGCGGACTTGGCTCACGCCATCTTCCAGTTTCTCTTGATCAACAAAGTTCGCAAACTTTGGTTCAAGGAATATGACTTATACATAAATGTGTTTCCAAAACAATGTTTATGTCCACCATTGGTTATGTAATCTAAACTCGCATTTCAATTATTGAAACATTCTTAGAGGACGTTATATAGTTGTTACACCATTTCTCGTCAAAGCAATTTTCAAAGTGATTGAAACATATTATGACTTTCGTCACATGGTAAAGATAAGCTTGATCGAAGCGAAAAGCTTACCAATACATATTTCGAGATATAGATAGGCGAGGTATACTCGGCTCGAAATACCAAATGTGTATAATCCAAGTCTATATATATAGCATACGACTTCTTGTCTCAAAGAGTAGGAGATAGAATAGATAGACTTTTGAGTGACAGATAAGTTCAAGTCTTCACATACATTTTTGTCGAGAAGTTCCACCGGTTCCTTGAGTAGTTCTTCTACTTGTATGATGAATCGCCATGAAGTCCTTGAGCTCAACTACACTTTCGATCCTAGTCCGAGACTTAGATATAATAGACTAGAAATCAAGACTTATAGTTTTGATCACTAACATTGACAAACATGCTTGAGATAGCAACACATGCGAGTTCGACCGAGCAATGCTCTAACAAAAGGAGAATCCCGGATCGAAAATAAATTGAGAATCTTTTAATTAAGGTTTTTAATTTTATATTTGGAAAATAAAATTTAGTAATGTGCATTTACTAATTGGAGATTTTCTAAGAGATTTCGGTCTATATTTGGACAGTGCATTTCCAGGAATTACGAAAACCGATTTTGTGTTTATTGCATATCTTTGAGAATATTCGGTTTTGGAAATTCCTTGGTGTCCAAACTTCCTTGGTCTATAAATATTGAAGTTTGCATTTCTAGCAAACTAATCCTCAGAGCCAGCAAAACTACCTAGTTGTGTTGTTACTAGTGGAGCCGCCTATTCAGAGAGGAAAGTAACCTAATTAGGCGAAATATCTTACGGCCGCTCGGTTTAAAGACTTCTTTGGGATTGAGAAGCTCTATTAGTACCGTTGGTGGGAAACTAGGTAATTGCAGTTTATCTTTTGTTTTCGATTGACTAACGATTGTTGAACTTTGATTGCACCTAGTTTGTTTATGCTTAAAAATCTTCTCTTCTGATATAAGATTCACTCAAACTAGATGAAGTTTCGACGGGGATATTTAGACTGTTTGTAGATATAAATATGTCTTGTGATAATCCATTGTTAATAAACTCCTTTATGTGTATGATTGATCACAAGAGATTCAAGTTGATTGTGTGCAGGTGTTTATTTAAGATCTAAGAAGATTTGAAGACGAAGAAAATTTCTGATCTGGGTTCATAATCTTTGGTATGCACAATACTTGTTTCGGGTAAAGAGGATCTAACTATAATCGGTTTATCTTTGTGATAGATTGGATTGATTAATTGAGTAGATCGGCATCAATACAATTCTGTGTGACTAAAAGTATTGATTGCAAAATCTTGTCAATTACTTTGGTAGTTGTTATTGGATAGATATAAGGACCTGACAAAGGATTTTATTGAGATAAACGGAAGAGCCTTTTGTCGAACTCATATCACTTGGTTGAAAAGAGTTGTTACCAAACAGATTTGTTATTCCTTTACTATTTGGAATACGAACCAAAGGAATTGTTCCTGAAAAAGCGGGGGTCTAACAACCACACCCAATATTTCGCTTAGCAATCTGTATGGACAAACTCCAATATAGTTTCTAGAGAATCAATTAGACAGTCAGACTCAATCTAAATAAAAAGTATATCAAAGAGTTTATATCTCAATCTCTCGATTTGATATATACTCAAGCAAATAGAAATCTGCGAGTCTTTATCAAATACTAGAGAGATAACTTAGATGGTACCAAAGACCAATATCCAAGTGTCAATCAATTTAAATCAACAACTAAAAGGTCGGATATTCTAATTGATTGAACAATGCACAACCTGTGATATTTCAATTATATAAAAAAATATAATACGGAAAAGAAATAACACAGACATGGTAATTTTGTTAACGAGGAAACCACAAATGCAGAAAAACCCCGGGACCTAGTCCAGATTGAACACACACTGTATTAAGCCGCTACAGACACTAGCCTACTACAAACTAACTTCGGTCTGGACTGTAGTTGAACCCCAACCAATCTCACACTGATCCAAGGTACAGTTATTCTCCTACGTCTCTGATCCCAGTAGGATACTACGTACTTGATTCCCTTAGATGATCTCACCCACAACTAAGAGTTGCTACGACCCAAAGTCGGAGACTTTAATAAACAAATATGTATCACACATAAAAGTCTATGGTAATAGATAAATCCGTCTTCCACGAATATACCTACGGGTTTTGTTTCGTCTTTTGATAAATCAAGGTGAACAGGAACCAATTGATAATCCGGACTTATATTCCCGAAGAACAACCTAGTATTATCAATCACCTCACAATAGTCTCAATCGACGCAGCGAAAAAAAGATATTATGGAATCACAAACGACGAGACGAAGATGTTTGTGATTACTTTTTATCTTGCCTATCGGAGATAGAAATCTCAAGCAAATTATTACAACTGTACTCGTACGATAAAAACAGCAAGATCAGATCACACAACTACGATAAAGTAGTATCGGTCCGGCTTCACAATCTCAATTAAGTCTTTAAGTCGTTAACCTGGTTTAGAAGAAGAAACATAAGGTTAAAGGAAAATCGACTCTAGCTTAGCATAACTAGTATCACACAAAATGTGTGGGGATTAGGTTTCCCAGTTCCTAGAGTTCTCCCATATATAGTCTTTCAAATCAGGGTCTGCAATCAATGTTAGCTTGGTAACAAAGCATTCAATATTCACCGTTAGATGATAACCTGATTAGATTCAATCTAATATTTATCAACCGTTAGATCGAAAACATAGCTTGTTATACACAAATGAAATGCACGTTTCTAGGCTTGTATAACCGTACCCAAACTTGTACATTATTTGGTTCAACAATAGTTAACCAAATAGCTAGCCATATGATCACTTTCATATCAACCATATTCTTCTTCACCATAACTAGTTCAAATGGCTCAAATGAACTAGTTAGAGAGCTGTTCAATTGCAAGGAAATCTCATGTACTACACAAGACACAATTGAAGCAAAAACGATTTGATTCACTTGAATCGGTTCATGAACTATATAGCCACGGTTTGCAATTGCATTACTTAGTTAATATGAATAAGTTCGCAAACATCGTTTTTAGATATAACCTACTCAAGTTCGCGGACTTAAGTTCTCGGATGGAGTTCACAATTTCCAGCAGAAATTCTCGGGTTTGAGAACTTCGCCAGTTCGCGGACTGAGTTCGCGGACTTAGCTCACGCACTACTCAGTTTCACTTGATCAACAAAGTTCGCAAACTTCGGTTCAAGGAATAAGGACTTATACATATATGTGTTTCCACAACAATACTTATATCCTCCAATGGTTATATAATCTAAACTCTCATTTCAATCATTGAAACATTCTTAGAGGAAGTTATATAGTTGTTATTCACAAACCATTTTTCGTCAGAGCAATTTTCAAAGTGATTGAAACATAACATGACTTTCGTCACTAGGTAAAGATGAACTTGGCTAAAGCGAAAGCTTACTAACACATATTTCGAGAAATATATAGGCGAGATAAACTCGGCTCGAAATACCAAATGTGTATAATCTAAGTCTATATAGCAAAACGACTTTTGTCTCAAGATAGGAGATAAATAGACTTTTGAGTGATAGATAAGTTCAAGTCTCCGTATACCTTTTGGTCGATGAAGATCCACCAGTTCCTTGAGTAGTCCTTCGTCTTGTATGATGATTGCCATGGAGTTCTTGAGCTCAAACACACTTTTTATCCTAGTCCGAGACCTTAGCTATAGTATACTAGAAATTAAGACTTATATTTTTGATCACTAACATTGAAAAACATGCTTGAGATAGCAACACATGCGAGTTCGACCGACAAAAGCTCTAACAATCTCCCCCTTTGTCAATTTTTGTGACAAAACTATCAATACATATGGAATACAAAAAATATATAAATAAACTTTTGTAGCTCCTATTCCACATGCCTAATCTTCAACATTGCTCGAAATCTTCGTCACTTTCAAGTACTCCAATGATCCCAAAGGTTGTTAGTTTAGCATCATCGTTGTTGAAAATCCGTAGCTATAACAACGAGAAAACAAGAGTTCTCAATCATTGTTATACAGTGTCATAGTATCATTACACAATGTCAAAGTTCAATTGTATCACAACTTTAACAACAATACTATGGTGATATGTCACTCCCCCTTAGTCAATACTTTATCTCTCATGGAAACCATTCCCCCTTACATAATGATCCGAAAACCATATGTATTTGTAGTGTGAACTACATATTAATTCTCTCTTTTTTTTTCAATAAAATTGGCAAAGGTACAAGAACGGGATCCTAATGAAATTTCCAAAAGAGACATTTCATGACCAAAAGAAAGCATATATCATCTTATTTAGATGCAATCATAAAGCCGAAGCTAAATGCATTCATCAAGGAGTCTAAAAAGATACAATATAACCCCTATAATATTCCACAACCTCACTCCCCATAAAGATTTTGCAATTAAGCACTAGTTCAATAAGAACTCTCCCCCGTAAAATTTCATTCCCGAAAGAACAACAAGAGCGATCTTAATTTCAAAAAGAAAAGAAGGATTTCTTTGGACACAGCACACTAAATGACTTGACAGAAAATCAACCTATGTACAAAAACACAAACTTGAAGTAAATACATATTGGAGTTCCAACTCAATTGCCTAAAAGATCGAGATAAGAACAGGGACAAGAGTCATGGAAGCAACTAATGAACCAAAACAACACCAATAGACTGCCGTAAGTATTAAAATGTAGCAGTGTCTAATAGTTTGGTGAGAATGTCAGCCAATTTTTGTTCGGAAGGCACAAATTCCATATTTATGATACCATTCTCATAAAGATCTCGAATAAAATGGTACCTTATATCAATGTGCTTTGTTCTTGAGTGCTCAACGAGATTCTCAGTGATTCGAATCGCACTAGAGTTATCACAAAAGATCTTCTTTATTCCAGTATCAACTCCATAGTCAGCCAGCATTTGTTTCATCCATAGAAGTTGGGTATAACATGATCCCGCAGCAATATACTATGCTTCTCATGTAGACAGAGATTGTGAATTTTTTTTCTTGCTATGTCAAGCCACAAGATTCAGTCCTACATAGTAGAAACCTCCTGATATACTTTTTCTGTCTTCTACACATCCTGCCTAATCAGCATCAAAATAAGCAGAAAGGTCAGTGTTAGTATCAAAAGTTTAGGATAGACCATACTTGACAGTGTGATTGACGTATCATATGATCCTTTTTGCAGCTGCAAGGTGAGATTCCTTAGGATCAGCCTGAAATCTAGCACAACAACCAACACTCAAAGAAATATCAGGTCTAGTAGCTGTAAGATATAAAAGGCTACCAATAATAGATCGATACAATTTTTGATCTACTTTTATTCCTTTCTCATCTCTGTGCAGTTTACCAGTAGTAGGTATAGGTGTCAGTTTTGGAGAAGACTTACCCAATACGAATCTTGTCACAAGATCCCTTGCATATTTTTCTTGGGATAAGTAAATTCCATCCTTATGTTGTTGAATTTGTAATCCTAAGAAGAACTTTAATTCACCAACATTGCTCATTTCAAATTCTTTAGCAAGAGAAACTTGGAAATCCTTTGCAAGCTTCTCAGAAGTTAAACCATAGATGATATCATCTACATAGACTTGAGCAATGACAACATCTTTCCCACTCCATTTGGTAAACAAGGTTTTATCAGCTCCGCTTCTTGAAAAACCTTCCCTAATAAAAGAAGTGGTAAGTTTTTCAAACCAGGCTCTAGGTGCTTGTTTTAATCTATGCGATTCCTTTTTGAGCTTAAGGACATGATCTGGGAAATCACGGTTTTCAAATCCTTTAGGTTGTGCAACATAGACTTCTTCCTTTAAAATTCCGTTTAGGAACACGGATTTAATATCCATTTGGAAAAGCTTAACCTTGAGAAAAGAAGCATGAGCTAATAAAAGTCTAATGGACTCAAGGCGTGCCACAGGAGCAAAGGTTTCGTCAAAGTCGATACCTTCAATTTGTGAATATTCTTGAGCGACAAGTCTGGCTTTATTTCTGACAATTGTGCCAAATTCATCAGACTTGTTCTTGACTATCCATTTCGTACCAACGATATTAACATTGGAGGGACAAGGTACAAGTTCCCATACGTCTTGTCTTTGAAATTGATTTAACTTTTCATGCATTGCATTCACCCAAAAGGGATCGCTAAGAGCTTCATCAATATTTCTTGGTTCTACTTGTGACAGATAACAACCAAAATTGCAAATATTTTGAAGTTGTCCTCTCGTTTTAGCAGTAGAATTTCTTCCTCCAATAATACTGTTGGGATCATGATTCCTTTGAACCCAGAGGTGTCGTGGAGGGACACGTTCTTGTTCGTCGGGAGTAGCCTGATCGGTGCTCTTCCCCTCGTTACTAGAAATATCAGGATCAGTAACAGTTGGGATGACTTCAAATGATTCCGGTATTTCTTTGACTTTCTCAATTGTCTCAGTTGGAGGCAATTCAGCAGGAGGATTATCATGATGAAAATTACTAATATCATCGATGATAACATTAGCAGATTCCATCATGACCTGGGTTCTGAGATTAAATACTCGAAAACCACGACTATTAGAAGCATAGCCAAGGAAGATACCTTCATCACTTTTGGTATCAAATTTCCCTCTCTGTTCTCTATCTTTTAGAATGTAGCACTTACTACCAAACACTCTAAGATAGTGCAAGTTGGGTTTTCTACCGTACCACAACTCATAAGTAGTGTCGAGGGTTTTAGACCGTAAGTAGACACGGTTGATCAAATAGCATGCTGTAAAGACAGCTTCTCCCCAAAACCTTAAAGGTAAGTTTTTGTTATGGAGCATTACCCTGACCATTTCCTGAATAGTTATGTTATTTCTTTCTGCAACTCCATTAGCTTGAGGAGTAATAGGTGGAGAATATTGTTGAATAATTCTCAGTTCGTCACAGAATTCAAACACCTTAATGTCCTTGAATTCAGTTCCATGATCGCTTCTAATTTTCTTTAGTTTGAGACCTTGTTCGTTCCGGATTCTATTAACAATAATCTTGAATTCATCAGGGGTTTTATTCTTATGAGATAGGAAACAACCCAAGTGAACCTGGTGTAATCATCTACCACAACCAAATCATACTTCTTACCAGCAACCGCGGGTTGTTAGATTGGTCCGAAGAGATCCATGTGAATTAAATCAAGTGGTGCTTTAGTGAGACTATTTCGACATGATTTATGGTGAACTTTCGTTTGTTTACCCTTTTGACAGGCACCACATACACCTTCAATCTTTACATTGATTTTGGGTACGCCTCTAACAAGTTCTTTGTTAATGATTTTAGTTAGAAGGCGATAGTTGATGTGACCAAAACTTTCATGCCAAAGATGTGTAGATTCCACCTTAGTCAAATTGCAACAATTGCTGAACTGAGTATCCAGAAGATAACAGTTATTTTTACCACGAATTTTCCCAGTTTTGTCTACAATGTCACATCCATTTGAATTGAAGACAACTCGATGGCCTTTGTCACAAATTTGACTAACAGACAGAAGATTTGCAGTCATACCTTTTATGTAGACTACATCATGGATTTCAGGTATGCCATGTAATTTGATCGTTCCCTTCTTGCTTATGTGGCAACAACTCCAATATCCGAATGTTACTGGTCCGCCTCCATAGTCGTCTGAAGAAACAAACCAAGTGAGATCACCTGCCATATGTCTGCTACATCCAATGTCAAGAAACCATTGAAAGGGTGATGTTGATTTCAAAGCAAAAGCTCTCATGCTATCAGTACTATTCTATTTAGGATTTCCTGATAGTTTTGTATGTCTTTTTAGAGAAGCAATGAGTTGTTTAGTTTTCTTGTGAAGATTACTTGAAACTTTTAATCTCTTTTGAAAAGACACACAATCATGTTGAAAGTGATTGGAGGAATCACAAAACAAACATGGGCCAACACTTTTTAGTTTGGAAGAGCAGTTATGAATCATATCAGTTTTCACAACATCTAACCGTTGTTGATCACCTGATATATAACTGTTCTTCAGAGAAGAACAACTGAAGTTACTCACATCCATTAAAGGATTTATCATGGGTTTCAAATCCTTAAGTATTGCAATTTCCACAACAAGATCATAATTGATTCAGATTTGTTCATCCAACCTTTTCTGGAGAATAACCAGTTTATCAGAACTTCTTCTACGATTGGTTTTTAAACCTGTCGAAGCGTTACAAGAGACTTTATCGTCCATAGAGTCAGATCGCTACAAACACAAACTTGTAAGGTCTTAAACGTGTTTGCCTTCTCTGATACCAATTGAATAGGCGGGGGTCTAACAACCACACCCAATATTTCGCTTAGCAATCTATATGGACAAACTCCAATATACTTTCTATAGAATCAACTAGACAGTCAGACTCAATCTAAATAAAAAGTATATCAAAGAGTTTATATCTCAATCTCTCGATTTGATATATACTCAAGCAAATAGAAATCTGCGAGTCTTTATCAAATACTAGAGAGAGAACTTGGATGGTACTAAAGACCAATATCCAAGTGTCAATCAATTTAAATCAACAACCAAAAGGTCGGATATTCTAATTGATTGAACAACGCAAAACCTGTGATATTTCAATTATATAACAAAATATAATGCGGAAAATAAATAACACAAACACCATAATTTTGTCAACGAGGAAACCGCAAATGCAGAAAAACCCCGGGACCTAGTCCAGATTGAACACACACTGTATTAAGCCGTTATAGACACTAGCCTATTCCAAATTAACTTAGGTCTGGAATGTAGTTGAACTCACACTGATCCAAGGTACAGTTATGCTCCTACATATTTGATCCTAACAGGATACTACGTACTTGATTCCCTTAGCTGATCTCACCCACAACTAAGAGTTGCTACGACCCAAAGTCGAAGACTTTAATAAACAAATTTGTATCACACATAAAAGTATATGGTAATAGATAAATCCGTCTCCCACGAATATACCTACGAGTTTGGTTCCGTCTTTTGATAAATTAAGGTGAACATAAACCAATTGATAATCCGGACTTATATTCCCGAAGAACAACCTAGTATTATCAATCACCTCACAATAGTCTTAATCGACGCAGTGAAAAAAAAAATTGTGGAATCACAAATGATGAGACGAAGATGTTTGTGATTACTTTTTATCTTGCCTATGGGAGATAGAAATCTCAAGCCAATTATTACAATTGTACTCGTACGATAGAAACAACAAGATCAGATCACACAACTATGATAAAGTAGTATCGGTCTGGATTCACAATTCCAATGAAGTCTTTAAGTCGTTAACCTGGTTTAGAAGAAGAAACTAAAGGTTAAAGGAGAATCGACTCTAGCTTAGCACAACTAGTATCACATAGAATGCGTGGGGATTAGGTTTCCCAGTTGCTAGAGTTCTCCCT
The DNA here is from genome assembly GCF_003573695.1 of Papaver somniferum. Classification (NCBI taxonomy): domain Eukaryota; kingdom Viridiplantae; phylum Streptophyta; class Magnoliopsida; order Ranunculales; family Papaveraceae; genus Papaver; species Papaver somniferum. The sequence goes on from NC_039364.1 coordinate 134,791,897, forward strand.
TATATAGTCTTTCAAATTAGGGTTTGCAATCAATGTTAGCTTGGTAACAAAGCATTCAATATTCACGGTTAGATGAAAACCTAATTAGATTTAAGCTAATATTATCAACCGTTAGATCGAATACATATCTTGTTATACACAAATGAAATGCACGTTTCTAGGCTTGTGTAATCGTACCCAAACTTGTACATTAGTTTTTCAACAATAGCTAACCAAATGGTTATCCATATGATCACTTTCATATCAACCATATTCTTCTTCACCGTAACTATTTCAAATGACTCAAATGAACTAGTTAGAGAGTTGTTCAATTGAAAGGAAATATCATGTACTACACAAGACACAATTGAAGCAAAAACGATTTGATTCACTTGAATCAGTTCATGAATTATATAGCCACGATTTGCAATTGCATTCTTTAGTTAATATGAATAAGTTCACAAACATCGTTTTTAGATATAACCTGCTCAAATTCACGGACTGGGTTCGCGGATGGAGTTCACAATTTCCAGCAGAAATTCTCGGGTTTGAGAACTTCGCCAGTTCGCGGACTGAGTTCGCGGACTTAGCTCACGCACTACTCAGTTTCACTTGATCAACAAAGTTCGCAAACTTCGGTTCAAGGAATAAGGACTTATACATATATGTGTTTCCACAACAATACTTATATCCTCCAATGGTTATATAATCTAAACTCTCATTTCAATCATTGAAACATTCTCAGAGGACATTATATAGTTGTTATTCACAAACCATTTTTCATCAGAGCAATTTTCAAAGTGATTGAAACATAACATGACTTTCGTCACTAGGTAAAGATGAACTTGGCTAAATCGAAAGCTTACCAACACATATTTCGAGAAATAGATAGGCGAGATAAACTCGGCTCGAAATACCAAATGTGTATAATCTAAGTCTATATAGCAAAACGACTTTTGTCTCAAGAAAGGAGATAAATAGACTTTTAAATAATAGATAAGTTCAAGTCTTCACATACCTTTTAGTCGATGAAGATCCACCAGTTCCTTGAGTAGTCCTTTCGTCTTGTATGATGATTTCCATGGATTTCTTGAGCTCAACTACACTTTCTATCCTAGTCCGAGACCTTAGCTATAGTAGACTAGAAATCAAGACTTATAGTTTTGATCACTAACATTGACAAACATGCTTGAGATAGCAGCGCATGCGAGTTCAACCGAGCAATGCTCTAACAGTTCCAAGTGCATGACTTACTGCAAGTTGGAGGCGTAGGGATACAAAAGGAACTAGGTGAACTATAGGTTTAGTTGTTTGGTCTCAACTATACGAAGTTGGTTTAGATTTTGTATAGCGGCTTAATCCTGAGAGTATTCATTTTTGGACAAGGTCCCGAGGTTTTTCTGCATTTGCGGTTTCCTCGTTAACAAAATCTTCATGTGTCATTTAATTTTATTTTCCGGAATTATAATTGTTGTTAATATAATTTAAAGTAAATTACACAAATGTTAATTCCTATTTACTTGATAGCAATCCTATTGTGTTTGGTTAAGTCCGAACCTTTTATCAAGTAAACATACTTCGTTGTTGTATTGTATTGATCTTGTATCCATAGTCAATCACACAAGTTATCTTTTTGTTGTATTGCCTCGATCTCGTATCCATAGACGATCACATGAAGTGTGAACCGATTAGTTGTATTGTCTCAAATCAGTCCATAGACAATCACTTTCAGAGAAAGGACTTATAGGTGGAAAAGTTTTAGATTGAGGTATATATGGGTACCCTTGTCTTTTCACTTTTGTAAATAGAATCAGATTGCCTCAGACACAAACTTATGAGGTCTTAGCGTGTTAGCCTACTCTTATACCAATTGAAAAACCGGGGTACAACAACCACGCCCAACTTTTTCGTTCGACAACCTGTATGGATAAGCCTTATTAATATTGCGAGAGTTGCAACTTAATGATACCCAATCAAGGAACAATATTGAATTTCTTTATCTCTTTCTGTACACAATCAGCCGTTAAACAGAAACGAATCTGTAAACCTGATCATAATGTGAGAGTAATTTGACGATCTCAAAAATCAATATCCAAGTTCAAGCAAGTCTTATCCAACAAACAAGGAAGAATTTATCAATTGTGATTGATATTGCACAACCTGTGATATTTCAATTATATAAATAAAAATATAATGCGGAAAAGAAATAACACAAATACCTGAAATTTTGTTAACGAGGAAACCGCAAATCCAGAAAAGCCATGGGACCTAGTCCAGACCATAATACCACATTATTAAGCCGCTATAGACTCTAGCCTACTACGAATAACTTCGCTCTGGAAAATAGTTGAGCCCAAACCCAGTCTCACACAGATTCAGGTACAGTCGCGCTCCTTACACCTTCTTGAATCCCAGAAGGACTCTGCGCACTTGATTCCCCTAGCTGATGTCCTTTACATGCTAGAAGTTTCTTCAACCCAAAGAAGAAGACTTATAAACCAATTTGTCTCCCACAAATAAGTCTATTCTAATTTCTGTTTAGATCAAAGATCAAGGTAAGAGGAAATCGAATGCAATAAGAAAAAAGCTCAACAACCCTTAAAATCCGGTATTTATGACTCCCAAAGAGAAACCTAGATTATTATTCACCTTACAATAACTTAACTAATAGATAAAAGAAGTTATTGTGGAATCATAAAGTCTGAGAAGAATAACTTCGTGATTTCTTTGTATCTTACATATCAGAGATAAATTCGAGATAACTCAGAAACGAGGTAAACTCAGAACGATAGAAGTGTAAGATCAGAATACACGAACTATCAAAGATAAAATAGTCATACCTGGCTTCATGAATCCCAAACGAAGTTTTTAAGTCGTAAACCTAATTATGTTTCTCAAAAAAATCTGGAAACCTAAGTTAAGAGAGAACCGACTCTAGTTTGCAACCATGACACACGAAAGTGTCGAGATTTGTTCTCCCAGATGCAAGAGCTTTTCTTTACATACACTTTCAAGGTCAGAGGTTGCTTACGATTTAAATTGAGATAGCTTTATAATCAAGCAAACAACATTCATCGTTAGATGAATTTCTGACTTGAGATTCATGCTAAGATAACTTAGAAAATAAGCAATCGTATCCACCATTAGATGGTTTAGATTGACTTTCACACAAATGAAATACACAATATTAGATAGGGATGAACCGTACCTAAACGTGTACAATGAGTAGGCTCAATAATAGTTAACCAAAGTTAGCCATATGAATGTGATAAGCTTTTCGTTATTTACGTAAAACACTTTAGATTCAACTTAGTAATCAACCAAAACTTAATCGGCGATCAAATATATATCTAACATGTGTTTTAGAGAGTTATTCAGATGCTCCATATCTCATAGAAATATTTTCGAATGCATCTGAATATATTCGACTAGGTGTGTGTACTGCATCCAGTTCGTGAGTTGTAATGCTAAGGTATGCATACTAGGTATGTATACCTAATCATGTTATAAATCAATAGGAAAATCCTGATCATCAATAAGAGATGTATATTTATTCAATTAAATTTCAGAAACCTAATAATTCAAAGGCATACGAAATAAACACCAAATATAAACACCAAAAGAGAAAGAGTTTCACATTCTACCTTAATTTCATCGAGCCTCTAGTGATTTTCTTAATCTTTATTCTCCAAAAATCTCTAACTCCATCTTCCTCTCCTATCTTTCTCTCTAATTTATGTTTGTAACTCCTATTTCTTTTCTCCCGCTTTCCTTTATCAAGTATACACCAACTCCCTTATTCATACTACTCTAATTAATATTTTTCCTTATCTATTTTATTATTTTTTCATTTTCTCTAAATTTATTTATTAAAATAAAATAGGTGACTTTATCACCGCCCTAACTTGTAGCTCGAAATTAAAACAACCTAACTATATGATAAGGAAAAAGAAGCAACAACCTAAACAAAATGTTAGCTAACTCAAGCAAACCGAATCGAAACAAAAAATAAAAATACAGGGTATTACAACGTCCATCGTGGCAATATCCATGAAAAATCCACCACCGGATGGATCTACGAGATTAGAGTTAAACAACCTAAACATATGTTATCCTAACCTCGTCTCACTCTATGTAGAAGAAGATGCTAGGAATAACTCCAGTCTCAAGTCTCCAAATAATGACCATATCCAGTCATGAACCTAGAATTTCTTCCTAAGTCAAAGTCATAGTAACCCAGTCATACTACTAAGATTGAACAAACAAGTAGAATATGCATACGAGTGATTTCCCCCAAAATAACATAGTATATATAATATCATAACGGATGGAGTACCGCCCTACTAAGATACTATTGCCGACGGATGGCGTATCGACCTACTTTCATAATAAACAGAAAATCTAATACTATTGCCGACGGATGGTGTACTGCCCTACTATCAACATAAGCAGAAAATGTAACACTATTGCCGACAGATGGCGTACCGCCCTACTTAACTTACAAAGAGTCGCGGGGAAACACAAACACTCCTCGCGAGGGAAATACACAACACATATCACACAACATACTCATTCTATCGATTATAAACAACAAGTTCACAGAAATTAAAGACTCATCGTGCTCGCAGATAAAGTAAATTTAATGATTACAAGTAGGTTACATAGTTCCCACCTGGTTTGATGACAAGCCACGCCTACCTTGTATTCCTCAATCCACCGGTTAATCCTTTGAATTGATCGTTGTTAATATAGACTAACTGTTAATCACACAAGCACTTTAAGAATTTAGCCAATATGCTCATACAAGGTCCATAACATAATATCATACAAGTCTCTAATTGTAAGTTGAGTGAAATAACTAATGGTTCTAATTCTATTAATGATTCCATAACCTGGTAATAAGTAATTTAGGAATAAATAATTATCTACTTATCCAAAGGGGGTCAAATTGGGTGTTATCGGAAATCCCTCAAAAAACCCTACAACTTTGCAGAAGGAACCGAAAGCTAATTCGGACCATAAGTGATCCAAACACACAAACAAAATAAGGTTTCTGATCCTAAGCCCAAGCCCATTGGGCCTAACCCATTAACCTGGCCCGCTAAACCAAACCCATCGGGTCGGCTCACGACCCGACCCACTGACCCGGTTTAGACCCGAACATGCCTGACTCCGTCGGATTCATGAATAAGCTAATCTGACTCGTTGAGTCAACTCGGATAGACTCGGTGAGTCAACTCATTAAACCCACTTCATCTTCAACCTCTAGCACCTTGTAAACAACACGAGGGTCTAACTTTGGAGGTCTCTAAGTTATTCGTTTCTTATATCCAAATTAAGTAATTGTTGGTTTCAACAAAAGATAGCATCTTCTACTACAACTTTCTAGTTCTGATCCAGGGTTAAATCTGTTTCTATCATACCTAAACACGTCCATGAACGTGGATACTCACTGTAATAACAAATATTTTCCAGATTTCATACTCATCACCAAAATCATCATAACTTACTCAATTCAACTCCGAAATGAACAAACTAAATTCATATAATTTGGTAATTCAATATACTATAATTCACAAGTAAAAACCATGATCTAATCGACCTATAGGATGTCTATAAAATCCGAGATAAGTGAAAACAATAATTATATGGAATCATGATTATCACGTCAAAAACTTATTTGATTCTATCCTATCTCAATATCTAAGAGCCACCCATACATTATAAACATACTAGGATCAATTTAAAAGGTTTACCTTGGTTGTTTGAGCAAGATTTATCATCCTAAGATCATGATCCTCAACATCTCCATCACAACCACCATGGACACCATCACCAAGCTTCTCAATAGTTTTCTAACTAAATTATACTCTCATTGATTCTAGACATAAGATAAGTAATTTATCCAATCCTATCTACTAATGTAAACCCTTCATCAAAAGACTATTTCCATCACAACTAATCATTCTTGTTTTATTTCTCAAGGTTTTTCTCTACTATCAATTTCTTTCTTCTTCTTTTGAAAACTCTTATCACTACTCACTCTCTTTCCTTTTTTTTTTTTTAAGATATCCAACACCTTCAAACTAGCTCCCTGTCAATGTTTCCTTTTGTACTAATCCTTAAACTAGGTAAAACAGGAGAAACCCAAATAGTGGGATAATTCCAACTTAAATTCGTTTTTGAAGAAACTATATACAAACACTTAAATAAGGTTATACTATTAGATGTCTAGGAGACTGCTAAGGGATAACCAGTTTCTAACTAAAGGTACAGTCAATTAAAGGTCCGGTCAACAATCAAAGGTCACGTCAACGGCAAACGAGAAGTCAAGGTTCGCCGGTCAACGGCCAAGTAAACTCCGGTTTACTTTAAGTAAAACTACCCATCCAAATTTCTGAGTGCGATGTCTTCTTCGTCTGATATCCGATTTGCGCGTTCTTGTAGTCTATCTCGCATAACTTTTTGAGATCTATCTCATGATACTAATTGTTGTTACAAATTATTATTTAATTAATTCCTAATAAATTTATTTTTCATATTTAATTAGATACGTCATTATCGGCTAAATCGTCTCTTGAATGGTCTAAATAGCGTTGACGAGCTTCAGGGTCCTTACACATACTCCCCTGAGTTCACGAGCACAAACGTTTTGGTATGCATACTGAGTATGTGTACCAAGGTATCTTTATCCGAATCATAAACTGACTAGTACGTGTACTGACTACACATATTAAAATTTCGGACCTTTCCCAGTCTCGCCAGTACGTATACTGAGTACGCATACTACAGCTCCGGACCCATCATAGGTACGCCAGTACGTGTACTAGGTACGCATACTGAAGTTCCTGACCCAAACTAGTTTCTCCAGTACGCATAATGTCTTGTATCCAGAAGTCTGTATTTATGTATAATTATCGATAATCGATTTGAAACATCCTCGGAAGACAACAATGGTAATCTCACACATACCACTTGTTCCAAGAAATTCTCAAATGATTACTTAATCAATACGAAATATCCGAAGTTAACATTAGATGATTGTCTCACACAGATCATATAAAATGCTGAAGGTTATTTTCACATGATTGAAATGAATCAAATCGAAATGTTCCTGAGTAATGATAATCTCACACTTATCATTGTTCAAGGCTATTTTCAATTGATCATATTGAACAATAAATTGTTCGAATGACATATAACTTAACTCATATTTCGAGAAATATATTTGGAATAACAAAGCTCGAAATTTTCATTGTGCAATGATTTAAGGTCTACTTAGTCATACGACTCATTTTAGTAGATATAATTGAATATATTTGAGTGAATAGATGGTTCTGTATTCACATACCTTTTGGCGACAAAGTTCTCAAGAGTTCTTTAGCTGATCTCCAACCCAAAGTATTTGGTTGATCTTCTTCTTTAAATGGTGAACGAGGTGAAGTCCGATGCTCAACTACACACTTCTATCCTAAATCGAGACATGACTATGTATTAGACTAGAAATCAAGATATAGTTTTGATCAACCAAATTTGACAACAAGCTTGAGATAAAAACACTTGTGAGTTCGACCGAGCAGTGCTCTAACACATCTTGCCATACATTAACTTGAATAAGAGTTAGAGATTTAGTAGTATAAAGAATAATTAACAGTTTCTTTTGACAGATTTATAGCATGCTTGACAGTTGTCAGATGATTGAGTTGTTTGTCCTAGAAAACCTTGTATCATCTTTCTCTCCAAATGCACCAGGCAGTAGTGAAGCACTGACAAGCTTATCAATATAAGGACAATAATTAAGAAACTCATTAATCCAATCTCGAATTCTAATATTGGAATTAGCATTCTGCAAGGCGAAATTACCATTAGGGGAGTAGACCAACAACTACAAATTATAGTACAAGATAATATGTTATTTAGTTTCATAATTATTGATGTCACATATGATTCAAATCCTGACGTACTGTGGTATAATTGGTAAGCTTGTTCCTAGTTGGGAGAATATTTTCAACACATTTCCAGAGAAGTAGTTGGACTTTTGGGAAAACTAAAGCACTTACAAGGGATTTATAAACGGATGTAAAAGGGTTTGGTGAGGAATTGGTTGCTAACTTATTAGCCAGAAATATGGAAGCATATTTAACAGCATAAATCTACCTATCTTAGTGAATGACCAAATGAGCTTGTCATTTCCAAACATAAGGTTCCTAGTGTTGTGGGTTTTTTTGACTTTCAGTAGTGAAAAAAGCTTGGACCAAGTTCGTTTTCCAGTATTTGATATCAGAGTAATGAAATCATTCACATCTTGTTAGGACTAGGTTGAGTAATGCAAATAGGGTTTGAAGGTGCAATGATACAATTATAGGTAAAAGCCTCAATACAATGCACATCTTTAACAACCCAAAAAACATGTTATTTTATGACTTTTTGATCAGTACATATGCTAGACCAAACTCATGAAATGTCCTTGACTTTTTTGTAACGCAATGGATGAAAGTTTTAGATATTTGCACCATGGTATAGTTATGTATAACTTATTTGGGAAGTATATGAGATTCCAAGCAGTCTTGGCTAATAGCACAAAGTTAGACTTTTTCAAGTTCCAAAAATCTAGGCCACCTTGAATTTTCAGAGAACCGAAATTTTTCATTGCGTGAAATAAATACATTTGTGAAAGTCTTTTCCCCACCAAAAATCTATTTGAAATTTTTCCATTTTGTGAAGAGTGGAGTTTGGCAGGAGGAAAGAGGTCATATGGTAAGTAGATGACAGAACCGGCTTAACTAAAACAAATATACCTGCCCCAGGTAGATATTTTTCTATGACTTGGGAAATCTTATGACATGTGTATACTAAGGTACTTTTGAGTTTTCCACTGATGTACAAAGGTCGCCAATCCAGTTGAAGTGGTTTGGTCAGCTCCTTTGTTGTGATGGTGTTGCACGAAATAATTCAGGTCCAACTGGTGCCGGTGTCATTGCCAAGGATGATAATTATTTTGTTTTAGGGGCCCTTATCGTTGGATTGGGGATTAAGTATAACTATCTGGCCCAAATATGTGCAATAATTTATGGAATTGAATAGGCCATGAGATTAAATTCATGAAGGATTCTAATCCAGTCAGTTTCTCCTGCAGTTGTAGAGGCTTTTGAGTTGTTGCGGGGTGTCAAGCAGTATGCAATTTCATTTGAAAATGTATATAGAGAAGCTAATTTTTCTGCTGACACCTTAGCAACGCGAGCATATTCCTTTGCTGGGAGTTATAGTGAAAGTTTTGTAGGTCGTTCCGGAGTTCACTCAAGGTGTTGAGTGGCCGACCATTTCTTACTATCGTTTCAAAAAGTTAGGTTAGGAGTTTTTGGAGGTCATTTTGGCCTTCTTTTCTTTTGGTATATCATGTAACTACTGTAAGTATTTTTTTGCTTTCGTAAATTTTTGACTTGGAAAAAAAACTAAAGGTACTCTAAATGAACACGTAGAATACATTGCAAATCTCAGTTTAACGTTGGCGCATAACTCAGTTATTTATAGAGGAAAATTTTGCTCGTTGCAATTAACTGTTATAGTTCCATTCAGGGACGGTCGGCTCAATGTGAATCGAGCCACAACTCAAACTTCGATGAGTAGCGTCACAGTTTGGGGCGACCGTCCTGATCCGATACGATAGATTTTTTGGTACGATAAACCTTTTCCCCAACTGAGTTTGCCCAACCAGATGGATGCTGAAATCTGGATTTGCGCCAAGTCCACTTAAATTTCTACAGACTAGAACCTCCAATTAGTTTTAGTTTTATGAAATTACCCAGTCCGCACAAGTAAAAAAGAAGACTAAGTAACCACAAGCGCTTAGACCAGTTCCTATGGAGTGAACAAACTCCAAGTTTGTTCATTTTGCTCCCACTATGGAATGAACAAACATGAAAAATGGATGTTCAAGTCAACATAATTGTTGATTTGAACATCGAGAAGGAGCACCCAGCGCGCGCCTGTGCTAAAAGAGGGCGGGCTATGAGGCTATCCACAAACGCTGGCATTTGTAACAAAGACGCCAGCATTTGTAACAAATATGCCAGCGTTTGTACCACCAACGCGCGTGGTCGGTTAAAACGCCAGCGCTTGTAGTAAGAGCGCCAACTGCTCTTTCAATCCGACCACCATTTTTCTTTTCCTTTCCCTATAAATTCATTTTGTCTATAAACTTAAACCCACACCATCTTCAACACCAACTCAACATTACACAATTTCCATACCGTCTCTAACTTTTCTTTTTATTTTCAAACAAAACTATCCATATCAATTCAATCTTTCAGAAAAATTCATTTCTAACAAATATGGCATCCTCACAACAACGATCACAATATCGATCACAACAACGATCACAACAACAAACACAACAACAAACACAACAACAATCACAACCAAGGAACACAAGAATTCGTGGTCCCAAGTATACGATGGATGAAGACGAGTCACTTTGCAGAAATTATGTATTTTCTACATTAGATGAAATCAATGGTATTTATCAAGAAAAAAAACTTTTTATGGTAATATTTTAGAAAATTTGGTGAAGAAACCGGTAACGCTAATAGACGTGATTCCGATGGGTTGTGTCATCGTTTTCACACAATTTCAGCATCCGTTATTGAATACGTAGCTTTGATCACTCAAATGTGGAACAACAAAAAAAGTGGTGAAGGAGAACCGGATGTGGAACGAAGATGTCGGGAAGAGTGGCAAAGATCCCACAAAGGTTGTCGCTTCCAACATGAAACTTGTTTCACCATTTTGAGGGTGCTTAACAAGTTTAATCCATACTTGCTGGAAGGTCATCAAGTGCCTACAAGATCACCACATGGTTCGATCTCGAAGGATTTTCAGAATGGAGGGTCTGCTTCCTCACCTGATGGAACTCCAGGTAGTCAGGATCAACACAATAATAATCTAAACATTAACACCAACTTTAAGAGAAGAAGAGGAGGTGGTCAGAAAGCTGCAAAAACAACGAGAGACGCAGCCCAACGAGCAGCTGAAGGAGGTTCAAGCGAGTTCAACTATGCTGATCACAAGGAAATGGAGATGCAGATGGAGTCAGGGACCGTGCCATTGCTTTAAATAATCAACAAAAAAGTCGTCTTTCGTGAGAACAATACTACAGGGATTGTAAGCTAAACAAGTTACTCTCCTTGGACGTTGGAAAAATGAATGAACGACAATATGTTGTATGGACTAAGCAAATGGATGCAGCCGAACAAGTCCCCCTCAACAAACTGGCCAGTATGTGAATGTGGAAGAAGACGAAGATGAAGATTATGCCTCGGAAGAAAACGAAGATGAATTTAGTCTTGCTAACTGATTTTAATACTTGTCTAGTTAAGTTTAATTTAATTCAGTGTAGTCGTTTAATTTAATTCAATGTAGTTTAGTTTAATTGCACTCGTTTATTTAAAATTATTTTTAATATAATTGCTTCAATTTTAACAAACAACTTTAAATTAAAAAACATATTAATTAAAATAAACAAGAACACTAAATTGAAAATTACATCTATATGCCTCTGCCTCTCCCTCTGCCTGACCCCCACGCACCGTCTGTTGCTCATTTTAAAGCCCAAAGATGCTTAGTTAAATATTGTCTTAGTTGTGCATAGATTCCCCGATTGTGGAGTCTGTCAGTGGCAAGTCTATATTCTCTTTTCGGGCGCCCATGCTCTACCACAAGATTCAGCCTCAAATTTTCATCTGGAAAACTAGTCCAGGTTGGGTCACACCTGCTTTCTTCAATGATCATGTTATGCAGAATGACACAAGTCAGCATAATTTTGTTCATTTATTGAATATCAAAAAAGCGTGTCGGCCCAGCTATGATGGAAAACTTCCTTTTCAGTATGCCAAAAGCGCGTTCAACATCCTTTCTGCATTTCATTTGTTGGGTGTTAAAGTACTTCATATCCTTCGAAGACGTCGGACCAAAGCCTACCTGTTTATAAGCTTGAACCATAGTTGACCATTCTGGATAGATTCCGTCTGCTGGATAATAACCCTGAGTCTAGTGATGATCGTTGATGGTGAAATTACAAGGTGACGCGACCCCATTCTTAAGATCTTCAGACAATGATGACTTATATAAAACGTTGAGATCGTTATTTGAACCCGGGAGTCCAAAAAAGGCATGCCAAAACCAACAATCATAAGTAGCTGAAGCTTCCAAAATTACAGTTGGTTTTGGATAATGACCCTTATATTGGCCTGCCCATTCTACCGGACACGCATGCCACGTCCAGTGCATGCAGTCAAGACTACCTAGCATTCCTGAAAAACCCCTCTCGGTGTTTTCTGCAGTTATTCTTTGAACATCTTCCTGAGTGGGCTTTCTTAAAAAGGTTGGACCAAAATGCTCGACTATTGTTTCGCAAAACAATTTGAGATACCTAAAGGTGGTTGTTTTCCCAATACGGATGTAATCGTCCATGGAATCCACTGGTACCCCGTAACAAAGTATACGGAGGGCCGCAGTGACCTTTTGTTCGGGACTAAAGCCTCGTATATGTCGTGCATCATACTGATAATTAAATAAAGGTGGTACCTGAGAAAGCTCAGCAATAATCCTTTGCGTCAAGTTTCGGCCCATGCGGAACCGTTGCTGAAAATCCTCGTCGGAATATACACATTCATGATTAAAATAATCGTGCATCATGTTTTCGTCGTAAAAATGTCGATTCCGCCACGTCCATCTTGTAGTCGAAACTTCATATGACTCTAAAGGCCTTGGTATGATCCGGGATCGTAATTGCAACATAAAATTTCGCCTCATTCTATCTTGATTTGCATCTTCGTCCATTTGACGCAAAAACTCCACACACTTCTTCATTTTCCTCGTACAACGTTTCATCCATATCCCTATCTTCCTCCGAAGAATCAGAATCAGAGTTCATGATTGAAAATTGAAAGTAGATGAAATTAAGAAAAAATTGATCGGATAAAAGATTGTTATGATTTGTGAGATCAAATTCGAGCCGTATTTATGGAGTAGCTAGCCGTTCCGATGACCATTAAAAAGTTGTCGTTGGCGTTTTTGGATCAAACTCTGACATTTTTACTAAAAATGCTGGCGTTTTCATTAAACACGCCAGCGCTGATGATTCGTCCGCCAACATCATCCATTCGTCCGCGCGCCTAACAGTCACTCGCTTACTTATTTTCCATAGTGTAAAATCATATTTGACCATCCACATAGCTCAACAAACATTTACATTTCAACATCGCCACAGGAATTGCCCTCAGATGTACTCCAAATGTACACGTAGAATACGCGCAGACCTCGCTTCCGATATTCCGCTTTTCTGCAACTAAAACAGCTAAAAATTTTCTTTTCTTTCTCTCTTTTCTGTTGCCTACTTTACATCGTTGAAACTCCAACACCAGATCTTAGGCTCCATTTATTCTTCTTTCACTCACAGGATTCTTGATAAAATCTGAGAAATTCTGATCTGACTGATTACTTGCAGACAAATATCAAAATACTAGAACTAGGGTGTTCAGTAATTTAAGGCACCAAATTCTTTAATCTCTACGGTTTCCAGAACAATCTAAGCGATCATCATCGAATAAAGGTAGTTTACCGACATATTTTATAGTTAAAGTATTTTTTATGGCTTTATTAACGTGATTACAATCTTTCGTTATCAGTAATTCATAATTGCGTCACAGAAATTTTATGATAACTTTAATTAAAGTAAAATCAAGGAATCTTTTATGTACTCGTCGATTCCATTTTTTTAATGCTTTCTGCTACTGTTTTGTAGGGAAGGGTTGATATTTGAGAAGGGGCACTGTTGGTGGTGGTATGATTTTGTAAGGGTTTTTATATAAACTGGAGTTTCCGAGATGTTAGTGTTGAAAAGAGACGGTATTTATTTCATTAGCTGCTTCATTCCTCTGGGTGAATGGCATCCCTTGGAATAACGAAAGCTCATTTGGGCTTCATGCCCTAATCTTGCTTTATCAAATCAGGTATGTACTGGTTTTGAGTTTAAGACCTGAAAGAAATTGGTTGCTTATTCTTGTCAGTTACATTTAGTTATTGGTTGCTGACACGGGTACAATTAAAAGTCAAGGGCAACTCCTTTTTGTTGGTTGAGAAAGTCTTAATCCTGTGATTAGGTTTGATTAGGTGCAAGCTGCAAGTTTCAAAATTTGTCTTGAATTAATAAAGTTGCAACCTTTATCCATATGGGAGCATGTAGATATTTCATATGAGTATTGTTTTTGTCTTTTCTAACTGCTAAATTTGTTTTAAACACTTGGAGTAATTAGGTTAGTGATTTGTCGATGCTGTTGTGTTTGTTTTATTCTCCAGGTCCAGGAATTGTTCAGTCTTTTACACTGGAATTATAAATGTTTTTCTGGAGCTGTTGAAGTTTGTTTTTATGCTTTACAAGACTAGTGGCTTCTTGAGGTTGACACAAATGGGATGCTGTAGTTGCTTTGGATTTACAAAGAAACCCAGAAAATTGAAGCCGTCTTCTGTTGCTGCTAGTTTGTGTTCTCAAGAACTTTTGTTGAATGGTAATTTGGAAGACTTGGATACTGATTTGTATAACGGCATACATGGAAGTTATGGTGTATTGCCTAGCACTGCAAAAGCTTCTGAAAATATTCTCTCGCGTAGAGCTCAAAATGGAATGATATGCAGAGGAGTTCCAGTGAAGGAGACTCATCAGCTTATCCGGTCAGAGGTGAGTAGCTTATTTTGCGGTAAAGAACCTTTAATGTTACGATAGGTAATATTGTGTTTGATATCTGCACCTTATTTATATGGGATCAATTTGCTTAGAACTGTAGTTTAAGCTTTGTAGATGTTTCATGTTGAAATTAATCCTCGAATGGAGAAGTCAAAGTCAAACCTTATAACTGGTCATGGCAAGATAGATAGATTTATCACGTACTTCTTCCACCTACTCTTGTTACTCGTTTTGGTTTGGTTACCCTTGACTTGTTATGCGATTGGTGGTTTATTTTTTCTCCCTAACATGGATACATAAAGCATGTCATCTACCTCAAACTTATCAGGCTGTTGGCAAATATACTTTGTCCCTGGTAATGGGTTATCATGTAGGTTCAGTGCATAATGGTCTGAGTATTGTGAGTTGAGGTAACATTATATGTTAATTTTAATGATTCAGGAGAGAGATTCCAACTATGTTATCTTGTTCCTTCTCTATTATGTGCACAACTGCATTCACATGCATGTGAGTTATTAGGGCTTAATTAATCATTTTTGAATGCATGCTCAGGATGAAAACGGGGACAAAATGGTGAATGAGTATGTTCGAGTGTGTAAGATCGGCTCTGGAAGCTACGGAAAAGTGGTAAGGATTGATTGTTAACTGCATTTTCTTTCTTTCCCCTTCTTGGTGGTAGAAGCTATTGGTCTTCCATTTTCCAAATTCTGAAGTTTCAGCTCTCTCCTGTACAACAGGTTCTTTACAGAAGCATTAGGGATGGAAAGCAATATGCAATTAAGGTAACTATCATTCTTGATGTATATGTGCATATACTTTCATATTTTTTTAGAACTTTTATTTTAATGGCTTGAAGTGATTGTTGATTTTACCTCGACCCTCTCAAAAGTAATCTAAACACAAAGCCTAACAGTAGTTTTCATAGCCTTCTTCAGTTTTGTTGGGGGGTTGTGCTTTAGGCAGTAACGCTGAAATGTATTGTTACTTCCTTTTGATTATTGGTTATGTATTACATTTCCATTATGGTCTCATTTCAGGCTTTTCACAAGTCTCATTTGTTAAAGTTGCGAGTAGCACCTTCTGAAACTGCCATGACTGATGTTCTTCGGGAGGTATGTAGTAGTCGCACTCAGTTTTCTTTTTGGGACTCTTTATGCCTAGCTGCAGCTATCTTAATCTCCCTGATGAGATTTGATATTGCGTCTTTTTGAAGTATAACTCATTAAGGGGAACCGAGTAGCATTGTGAGGGAAAATATGGGAGTAGTGATAAGTAGTAAGAAGCTTCCACAAACATATCTTAAATGTGTTTGGGAGTGTAGAAATCTGACTTTACTCTAGTGTGATCAACAGCCAAGAAAACCAAACTCTGGAAAAAAATCTGAATAGTCTCTTTTCAAACGTTTGACACGTGAGTTTTTTTCCGCTAAGTTGGCATTAGAGCATTCACGGGTCTTATTGCCATATAGGGTTTTAGATAGACATTTCTTTCCATATTTCATTTCCAACTGAAGGGTTCTAGACCGTCGGAGTGATGACAAAACAAAAGAAGGTTCAAAAAAAAAAGTTTGAATTAGACTCTTTTAGACCTTAAATATTTTCACACCATGATTTCATTCATTTAAAGGTCCATTTCGATTTTTTTCTGTTAAACCACATGAAAGTTCCAGAAATAAATTTTCAACTGTAGGGTTCTAGACCTTTGGAGTGATGATAAAAGAAGGTCCAAAAAAAAAGTTAGAATTAGACTCTTTTAGATATCTTCTCACACCATGATTTCATTTATTATTTTGTTAAACCACATGAAAGTTCCAGACACAAATTTTTTCTTCTGGAGGCGATTTTTATGTCAAAAGGTCTTATTTACCACATCGCAGATGAAGGTCTAAATACCTCCTCATGGGAATCTTTAGACTCACCATTGGAGATGCTCTTATTAAATATTTTAGTCGCTTAACTTTTATAGACCTGCTTCAAGATCACTTAGTAGGTCTGTATGAGCCCCTGTATTTTATAGTAACTATATGCCCTAGGGATTTCCGATAGCAACTTTATTTTTCTAATGGTTAGATGTTACTTGTGTTATTTAAGTTTTATAGTAACTATATGCCCTAGGGATTTCCGGTAGCAACTTTATTTTTCTAATGGTTAGATGCTTGAAGTTATGCACTTTCCATCGCTTTCAGGTTTCAATCATGAAAATGTTGGAGCATCCAAACATAGTCAATCTTGTTGAGGTGATTGATGACCCTAACATGGACAATTTCTACATGGGTATTTGCTGACACTTAATTCTCATAGTTCTATATTTCTGACTTTAATCGTGATTTACTGTTTGCAATTTTTTCTCATGTCTAATGTATGTCATTATATTACTTTAATAACCTTACTCAATAAATGTCTCTTTCAGTTCTTGAATATGTAGAAAGCAAGTGGGTCTGTCAGGATTCTGATCCACCAAAAGGATTGAATGAAACCACTGCTAGAAGATACCTTAGGGGGATCGTTGCTGGTGTCATGTATCTTCATTCTCATGTATGGTATCTCTTTTTTTATCTAGTATAACTGTATAACACTTTTCGCTTTCCAGTGGGAGTTCGTCTTTGTTGTTGTAACCATTATTTGGTCTCATTTTGTACATTATTTATTTAGATTGATTGAGCGTGTTATTGTTGACTCCTTAATTCTCTTCTCTTTGCGCAGAATGTAATACATGGAGACATTAAACCTGATAACCTTTTGATTACAAGCTCTGGTACAGTAAAGATTGGAGATTTCAGTGTCAGCCAGGTCTTTGAGGTAATGTTTTTGCTCTATAATTACTTCAGTTTGACGTTCACCTTATCTATTATGTCAGTGTCTTATGAGTTGCTAAAAGTCAACAAGCCATGAGTAGAATGTTTAGAAGTGACAAATTAGAGGAATTTTGTAGCGAGAAGTTGACACTACAATTGGCGTCTATTCCTGTACTAGAATTTTAGCTTTCATCTATGTGTAGGAACCCAATTGTTATTGTTATCATTGCTTATCTGTAAGAATGGCTTGTGTAGGGTAGGTGATCTGAAGTGACTCTTTTTGTTTCATCATCTGATACTCACAAATGCTAGGGAGTTTCTGTATGGTCTAAAGTAATTAATATAGCAGTGTGTTGTTAACTATTTATTATTGCATCCAACTATTTGTGAAGGTTTGGAGTCGAGTCTTCACTGTGGTTCTTAATGATATATCAACTAATTGTAGGATGGTAAAGATGAGCTCCGACGGTCTCCTGGAACACCCGTTTTTACTGCCCCCGAGTGTTGTTCAGGTAATGGTCTATTTTTTCAAAATAAGCCGGCTGAAATTTGTGTTAGACTTGCAAGAAATGTAATGCATTGACATTCTAAGAAAAGTATGGACTTCCCCTTGTAATATATGATTAGGTGTAAGCTACCATGGTAAGGCCTCAGATACATGGGCTGTGGGTGTCACTCTATACTGTATGATCCTGGGACGATACCCTTTTCTTGGAGACACTTTACAGGATACATATGACAAGGTAATCTAGTTACTAGTATATAACATGCACTGGATATTTTACATTCTTATTAGAATTTGAGTATTGCTTGATTCTGTTTCTTATGTAGCTTGGTTAGATAATTTAATAAACCTTTATAATTTTCCAGATCGTTAATAACCCAATAAATATACCCGAGTCCATCGATTTGCAGCTGAAAAACTTACTAGAACGACTTTTCTGCAAAGGTCAGTGATTTCTTTTACGACATTCCTGACTTCTCGTTCTGTAGTTCTTTTTCCAGTCATTCGCTTTCTACTTATTAACAGCATCCTCAAATGATGTTGATTCATTTCTGTATTGCAGATCCAGACGAGCGGATCACTTTGGAGGCCGTGGCTCGTCATCCTTGGGTTATTCAAGAAGAAGGTTTAATCCCCGAGTATGTGTGTCTCTGCAAGCGTAGAAAATTCTCAAAAGGTTCTAATGGGTTTTAGAAAATTAAGATTCGTCGCCGGTAAAGGAAACTTAAGCATAGTACTAGGATGGAAATGTTTTTTGATTATTAACTATTAATACTTGTGCTGTGTTCTAGTCGTCTGATCTATGCGGACAACTTCTCTAACTATCCTGTTAAAATAGAAACTAAACTATCCATATTTTCCGCCAATGAGAATGTGGCTGGGTTGATTAAAGATTGAGGGCTTTTCATGTAAATCATCTTTTAGTAATCTGGGTTTATTGGTGATGAATTAATGATGCTTTAGTGGTGGTTTAGCCTTCGACGATACTTCTTTTGAGCACTACTTAGATGCATGGCCAATTGTAGATGCTTTTCATTCTAATTCTACGTTTTCACGTTTTTTTTTGTTGCTCATGTTTCTAATTCTGGAGAAGACGTGTGGGCATCTGATTTACCGAGGGAATTTGGAAGCCAGTCCAACAACCTAACAAGCATACCGACCCCTCCACCTTAACACCCCAGATTTCGCTGCCCCACCAACACGGCAACACCATCCAAAGCCCCAAAATACAACAAATCACTCTCCTCCATCCATGCACACCAACCACAATCAAACCAACCTAGCGAAGTCCCTACTGCTCGTGTTAGGAAAGTTTCTTCTGCTCGGGAAGAGCTGAAGGCTAAATGGCTACAGGTTCCACCTCAATTGCGAAAGCTTCAACTCTCCAGCATCCACCTACTAATTACTCACGTTGGTTCTGATCAAAACAAAACAAAAAAATTACTCACGTTGGAGAATTGCAGTCCCAACTCATCCGGACTCTTCAGGAGAGGATTCTCCACCTTCAGTTATGCGAGTTGTTGGCAAGGACCAACACTTGCGAGCACAATGAATCTGCTTGCTTGGAACTGTCAGGGGGCTCACTCTTTACTCAAACTTTTCAACCTTCAATCATCTTTCTTTCATATACTTTAGCTGATAGTTCTTATATGTCGTCTTTACAACTTTCTCTAGGTTTTAATCAGTGTATTTTTGTTCCTTGTAATTAGGGGTGCCAACGGGTCTCATCGGGTCCGGGTAGCATTTTAATCGGTTCCGGGTCCTAAATTAATGAATTCGGAACCGGATCCCATAAAAACACTAATTACCGTCAGGATCCGGGTATTTATCGGGTCCTTAAAAATCAACTAAACTTTTTAATAATTTAATTTTATATTTGCTATATTTGCTTGAATCGAATAAGTTTTCATATAAAATTATTATTATGTCTATGTAAATGTTCTAATTAGGATTAAACATAAGAATATGAATGATAAATGAAAAAAATTTGAACGAAATTATACGAAATCTTTCTATTTTATGTAAAATTAACAAGTAAAACATAAATATTCAGGTACCTGTCGGGGTAAGACCCGTTAGGACCCGAAACTTATCGGTTCCTAACGGATCTTACCCGCCAGGTAGTGATTTTGCTAAGGATTCCAATTTTGGGACCCGGAACCGGACCCGACGCACCCGGATCCGGTTCGGTTCCGGGTAATCAGGTACCCGTTGGCAGCCCTACTTGTAATGGACATAAGGGTGGCCTCTGCTTGATGTGGACCTACCACCTAAATGTCCAATTGCTAGTAGCTAATCAAAGTATGATCCATGTTTTAGTCACGTCGAATGCTTCTCAACAACAATGGTTTTTCACTGGAGTGTATGCACCACCACACCAAATGGCTAGATGGGACCTCTGGCAAAAATTTGATTCTCTCATCCATGAACCTGACATACCTTGGCTGCTGATGGGTGACTTTAATGAAGTCACCAGTCAGGCGGAAAAAAAAAGAGGAAGGCCGTTTTTCCAGTCTCAGGTTCGACATTTCAATAACTTTGTAAATTTGTTCGGCCTTATTGACCTTGGCTTCCATGGGGACCCGTTCACTTGGACAAATAAACAAACTACAAGCAACTGCATTATGGAGAGACTCGACCGTGGAATGGCAAATCACTTTTGGCTGGCTCAACACCCTCTTACAACCATCAAACACCTACCTCGAATAGGCTCAGACCATGCACTCATACTCCTACAACAATCAACAATCCTCCAAATAAGAGATAGAACATTCAAGATAGAGCATCTATGGTTCACTCACCCTCATATGAGCGCTGTGGTGAAACAAGCGTGGAGCCAATCTCAAATTCCAGACCCGGGCATCAGATTGCGAATAAAACAGAATGACATTGCAAGTGCACTTACAGCTTGGCACAAAAACACTTTCGGACACCTGCCATCACTCATTAAAGAAGCTGAAAATCAAATTTAGATTACACAACACCAGTGTGCAATTGCCTCCCAACAACGATTGCAATTATGGTTACAAAAGGAACAAGATTGCAGGAATTCACATGCAACCCTGTCATCCTGTCAAAGCATTTACTGGAAACAGAGATCACGAATCCAATGGCTTAGAGAAGGAGACCTCAACACCACATTCTTTCATACCACAACCACCATCCACTGCTGTTTCAACTTCATTCACCAACTACAAGATGATGCTGACATTTGGTCCACAAACCAAACTAGAATCTCCCAGATCATTGTGCAACACTTTGAAAAGCAGTATATTACAGCTCCAGCGTCGATTGATATGAAACTATTTGCAAACATCAATATGAGGGTTTCCCAACAACAATCTAGACATCTTTTGGAACCGGTAACACTGGTGGAAACTAAAGCTGCACTATTCTCTATTGGAGCGGAAAAATCCCCTGGACCGGACGGTTTCACGAGTAAGTTCTTTCAAACTTTCTGGGATACTGCAGGTAATGAAAATTTTGATATGGTTCAACAGTTTTTCACCCACCTAAAATTCCACCCAACTTTCAATCATACCCTCATCACCCTCATCCCTAAAACTGAGATCCCATCCAATGCTAACCAATTCAGACCAATTGGTTTGTGCAATGTTACCTATAAAGTTATTGCAAAAATCATTGTAGCTAGGTTGAGACCTTTGTTGCAGCATATAGTCAGTCCCTTCCAAAGTGCGTTCATCCCGAACCGTGAAATTCATGACAACATTGTTGTAGCCAATGAACTCTTTCACCACATTCGAACTTCTAGCCCAACCGATGAACCAAAAATTGCCATTAAATTAGACATCCAAAAAGCTTATGACAGTTTGGAATGGAATTTTATCAAGTTGACTCTGCAATACCTAGGTCTACCATCCAAATTCATTGAATACATTATGATCAGCATCTCCTCGGTCAAATACTCCATCAACATTAATGGTTGCCAGCATGGAAACATTACTCCAACCAGGGGGCTCCGACAGGGAGACCCTCTATCCCCATATATCTTCATTCTGTGTGCGGAAATCCTCTCCTCAAATCTAGCACAGCTGGAATCTCTAAAGCTTGTCCAAGGTCTGAAAGTAGCCAAAAATGCACCGTCAATCCTTCATCTGATGTACGCATATGATCTTCTCATCACCTGCCAAGCCTCTCAACAAAGTTATCACCACCTCAAACCCACCCTTCTAGCCTAAGCTCACTCGGCTGGTCAACATGTCAACCTTTCCAAATCAATCATCATTCACCACCCTAGGCTCAACCCAACAACCACTGACTGGCTCTCTCAACTATTCTCGATACCCACCAGAAAAACACCACCAAAATACCTTGGCATACAATTCAAAAATGGAAGGAACTCGTCTCATATGTTTGTTGAGCTAATGAAAAGGTTGAATAGGAAAGCGGCAGGCTGGATAACCAAATGTGTGAATCAAGCCGGCAGATTCGTCTTGATCACCACAGAGCTCACTCCAACAACAAATCACATCATGCAGACACAACTGATACCAACTCACATTCATCAACAGATGGACCAAATTACCAGAAACTTTTTCTGGGGTCACGATAAGCAGACCAGGAAATCTCATCCAATTGGCTGGCCTAAAATCACCAAAACAAAAAGAGAATGAGGATTTGGATACGGGATAGTGCAGAACATAATAAGGCACTCCTTCTTAAAAGACTCTGGCATCTACATGAATCGTCGAACTCGCTTTGCTCGTCCGTCCTCAATAAAAAATATGTCAGGCATCAAGACATCTTGACTCCCAGATATCTGCTCCAAACACAGCTAGCAACATGTGGAAAAACATGTGTAAGTTATCTCCAATTCTGCAATCACACATTTTTCATCAAATAGGTAATGGTAGAGATACTCCCATAACTGCAAACTGGATTCAACAAAAAAACCCACCAGAACCTTGCCCTGACCTGTCAATCCACTTCGTCTCGAACATCATCGACCCTCAGTCCAACACCTGGTTACATGGTAAAATCAACACCAACTTCCCAACAACCACGACACACCAAATCCTTAGTACATACCTTCCACCAACACCTGCACCGGACAAGTTGATTTGGCCATACTCAAAAACATGAAACTACACCACAAAAGCAGGGTACAAGGTAATCACCAACCAATCCATCAACACCCACCAACAAACCCAACAACCACCATCATCCAACTTCAAATCCATCTGGCAGGCGGAATGCCCCCCCAAAATTAGGCTTTTCTTGTGGAAAGCTACTCTAGAAGGATTACACACCTTCGCAACCCTCCACCGAATGCATTTGACTACCACCAATCAATGCCCAGTTTGCAAGAATGCACCTGAAACCGCTACACATATGCTATTTCAATGTCGTGTGGCTGAAGATGTTTGGAATCTCATTTTTGGATACCTACCAAGAAGCCCTAATAACCAAAATCCAATTCCCCCAGTCCATAACCTTCACCAACTTCTCCACCTCCCACTTCCTAAAGCTCAAAAAACACTCCTATATTTCACTACATGGCAGTTATGGCTGGCCAGAAATCCAGTTTCCTAAAAAAACACAACCCAAACGCCAAGACAAATTTTCCAGATCATCCTCCTTTTACACTCGGAACATGTCTGGGCAAGAAATCATCTACCACCACCGACACCATTCACACCACCATCAACCATCAACAGTAATAACCGACAATCTTGCACTATCTCAACTGGATGGATACCACCCGTAGAAAACTGGATTACAATGAATATAGATGGTGTAACAAAAGGAGCACCAAGCATGGCAGGCGCAGGGGTCCTATGCAGGAACCATCTTGGTAAACCTCTCAAAACCATCTCCGCACCGCTGGGCATCACTTCAGCACTAATGGCGGAAACTTGGGTTTTCATTATCGCAGCTAGAACAATAACTCAACATAACTGAAACAGAATAGTTTTTGAGGCAGATTCATTATCACTAGTACAATTCATCAAGAAACAAGCTTCTCCACCTTGGTACATCAAACCAATGATTCAGGAGGTGACTGAACTACTACAACGGATATCATAACATACAGTTCAACATGCATACATAGAAGCCAATCAAGGAGCGGACGCTTTGGAAAATCATGCAGTGTGGACTCACAACAACAGCAACCAAACAACCATGCTACGCTTATTTTGAAATTCCACTGCCTCTTGTATCCAAAGAATAGTTAGTAATGATATGAATGTTGTAACCTACCCTAGAAACATCAGGGTTTATTTCCAGTGAATGAATAAAATTGCTAGTTCTCCTAAAAAAAAAAGATTTACCGAGAGACTACCACCAGAATTTAGTTGGTTAATTTTATCTTTGTAGTGATTCCTGTTGTTGTGGATGTTTATGTTGGTTGAGTTTTTACACCACAGAGACACCTGCTTCCTTTTTTTAGCTGGTTGGATTGACTGAGGCTGGGTTTGGTAATGCTTTTATTTTTCCAAAAGCACTTTCAAAACCTATATATGTCAATAATTTTTGAAATTGGTGTTTGGCAAAAAAAAAAATCAAAGTGCTTTTTACCCAAAACACTTCCCAAATTCCTCAATTTTGGAAAGCTGGGGAGGAGGAGCTTTTAAAAGCTACAAAAGCATAAGCTTTGGTCCTACCAAAATATTTAATGCTTGATTTATCCTTTTTGTTGCTATTTTATTTCGTAAATGACAAAATTACCCTTAAATATATGTACAATCAATTGTTTATTTCTTATATTTTATTCTTTAAATATTACTGTATTTTATTTTCAAACTATTTTATCCTGGCATTTTTAGGGGCGACCCCAAAAGAATTAGGGGTGACTTTTTTTATTCCCAACCCATATACAACGTTAAGGGATGTCCAAAAATGCGGAGAATACGTTGATGCCCTTACATAATCGGAAGCTACTTTGTGTCCGATTAATATAACGAAATCGGAAGCTTAGTAACGCAAAGATACTACCGATTAATATCGATTTTGTTCTTAACACGTATCTGGCTTCTATAACAATCGGTAGGAACAAGAACCTCACGAGACTACCGATTGTTAAAGTATAGAAATAAGAAATCTTTAGAATTTTGCAATGTTGAAATTTGGGGCTCCTATATAATCGGACGAATGAAAAACTGTCTAAGCTAAAGATTTAGGATTCCCATATTCGGAATGGTACAAGTAACAAATACTACCGAT